>NC_068441.1:59202066-59352879 GCF_023373465.1 Oncorhynchus keta
CTATATGAATAGAGTTGAAATCACTGGCCACTATTCTATTCTACTATCTTAGTCTTTACTCGTCCATATATTTATATATTCTTAATTCCATCCCTTTACTTAGATTTGTGTGTATTGGGTATTTGTTAGATATTACTTGTTAGATGTTACGGCACTGTCTGAGATAGAAACACAAGCGTTTCGCTACACCCGCAATAACATCTGCCTTTTCCTGGGTGGGTGTTAGGGCTCTATTCAAACTGTGACTGCCTTTTCTTGGGTGGTGTTAGGGCTCTATTCAAACTGTGACTGCCTTTTCCTGGGTGGTGTTAGGGCTCTATTCAAACGGCGACTGCCTTTTCCTGGGTGGGTGTTAGGGCTCTATTCAAACTGTGACTGCCTTTTCTTGGGTGGTGTTAGGGCTCTATTCAAACTGTGACTGCCTTTTCTTGGGTGGTGTTAGGGCTCTATTCAAGCTGTGACTGCCTTCTCCTTGGTGGGTGTTAGGGCTCTATTCAAGGTGTGACTGCCTTTTCCTTGGTGGGTGTTAGGGCTCTATTCAAGCTGTGACTGCCTTTTCCTTGGTGGGTGTTAGGGCTCTATTCAAGCTGTGACTGCCTTTTCCTTGGTGGGTGTTAGGGCTCTATTCAAGCTGTGACTGCCTTTTCCTTGGTGGGTGTTAGGGCTCTATTCAAGCTGTGACTGCCTTTTCCTGGGTGGGTGTTAGGGCTCTATTCAAACTGTGACTGCCTTTTCCTGGGTGGGTGTTAGGGCTCTATTCAAACTGTGGGTGTTAGGGCTCTATTCAAACTGTGACTGCCTTGCCCTGGGTGGGTGTTAGGGCTCTATTCAAACTGTGACTGCCTTGCCCTGGGTGGTGTTAGGGCTCTATTCCCTTTGTAAAGCTGAAGAGTTAAATATTCTGCGATTTGAATTAAAGGTCATTTCCGATTAATTCTACATTTACATTTACATTACATTTAAGTCATTTAGCAGACGCTCTTATCCAGAGCGACTAACAAATTGGTGCATACACCTTAAGACATCCAGTGGAACAGCCACTTTACAATAGTGCATCTAAATCTTTTTAGGGGGGGGGGGTGAGAAGGATTACTTACCCTATCCTAGGTATTCCTTGAAGAGGTGGGGTTTCAGGTGTCTCCGGAAGGTGGTGATTGACTCCGCTGTCCTGGCGTCGTGAGGGAGTTTGTTCCACCATTGGGGGGCCAGAGCAGCGAACAGTTTTGACTGGGCTGAGCGGGAACTGTACTTCCTCAGTGGTAGGGAGGCGAGCAGGCCAGAGGTGGATGAACGCAGTGCCCTTGTTTGGGTGTAGGGCCTGATCAGAGCCTGGAGGTACTGAGGTGCCGTTCCCTCACAGCTCCGTAGGCAAGCACCATGGTCTTGTAGCGGATGCGAGCTTCAACTGGAAGCCAGTGGAGAGAGCGGAGGAGCGGGGTGACGTGAGAGAACTTGGGAAGGTTGAACACCAGACGGGCTGCGGCGTTCTGGATGAGTTGTAGGGGTTTAATGGCACAGGCAGGGAGCCCAGCCAACAGCGAGTTGCAGTAATCAAGACGGGAGATGACAAGTGCCTGGATTAGACCTGCGCCGCTTCCTGTGTGAGGCAGGGTCGTACTCTGCGGATGTTGTAGAGCATGAACCTACAGGAACGGGACACCGCCTTGATGTTAGTTGAGAACGACAGGGTGTTGTCCAGGATCACGCCAAGGTTCTTAGCGCTCTGGGAGGAGGACACAATGGAGTTGTCAACCGTGATGGCGAGATCATGGAACGGGCAGTCCTTCCCCGGGAGGAAGAGGAGCTCCGTCTTGCTGAGGTTCAGCTTGAGGTGGTGATCCGTCATCCACACTGATATGTCTGCCAGACATGCAGAGATGCGATTCGCCACCTGGTCATCAGAAGGGGGAAAGGAGAAGATTAATTGTGTGTCGTCTGCATAGCAATGATAGGAGAGACCATGTGAGGTTATGACAGAGCCAAGTGACTTGGTGTATAGCGAGAATAAGAGAGGGCCTAGAACAGAGCCCTGGGGGACACCAGTGGTGAGAGCGCGTGGTGAGGAGACAGATTCTCGCCACGCCACCTGGTAGGAGCGACCTGTCAGGTAGGACGCAATCCAAGCGTGGGCCGCGCCGGAGATGCCCAACTCGGAGAGGGTGGAGAGGAGGATCTGATGGTTCACAGTATGTAGTAATGTTTACGCAGTGTATTTACATTATTCATCCTGTGCCCACACACTTGCAATTCTGTGAAAACATACCTGCTAGTAGTTGTAGGTTTTTATACAGTACCCAAGACCAGTCTATGAGTTACTTTGACCATTGGAAAAAGAGCTACTGTGAAAATACTGCAATGTGGGTTTGATTGAATTGAGACCAGGGTCTCTTGCTGGAGAGACAGCAGAGTTGTCAAGCCCTGATCTGTTTCACCTGTCCTTGTGCTTGTCTCCACCCCCTCCAGGTGTCGTCCATCTTCCTCACTTATCCTCTGGGTTATTTATACCTGTGTTTTCTGTCTGTCGGTGCCAGTTCGTCTTGTTTGTCAAGTTTACCAGCGTTTGTCCTGTCAGATCCTGTCTTTTCCCAGCCTCTCTTTTTCGTCCCCTCCTCGTTTTTGACCCTTGCCTGCCCTGACCTTGTACCCGCCCACATGACCACTCTTCCTGTCCCTGATGCTGAGCCTGCCTGTCCCCTGAGCCCGTCCTGTACCTTTGCTCCACCTCTGGATTACTGACCCCTGCCTGTCCCTGACCCTGAGCCTGCCTGCTGTCCTGTACCTTTGCCTCTGCTCTGGATTATCGACCCCTGCCTGCCTTGACCTGTCCTTTGCCTGCCCCTGTTGCTATAATAAACATTGTTACTTCACACAGTCTAGACTTGGGTCTTACCTTGATACCCGATAAGAATAGACAGGAGAGTAGACCAGTGAGGATAAAGGAGAGTATTTAGGTTTTCGAGCTATAAATTAATGGCCTCTCCCCTGTAGGACCTGAAGGCTGAATGGCCTCTCCCCTGTAGGACCTGAAGGCTGAATGGCCTCTCCCCTGTAGGACCTGAAGGCTGAATGGCCTCTCCCCTGTAGGACCTGAAGGCTGAATGGCCTCTCCCCTGTAGGACCTGAAGGCTGAATGGCCTCTCCCCTGTAGGACCTGAAGGCTGAATGGCCTCTCCCCTGTAGGACCTGAAGGCTGAATGGCCTCTCCCCCTGTAGGACCTGAAGGCTGAATGGCCTCTCCCCTGTAGGACCTGAAGGCTGAATGGCCTCTCCCCTGTAGGACCTGAAGGCTGAATGGCCTCTCCCCTGTAGGACCTGAAGGCTGAATGGCCTCTCCCCTGTAGGACCTGAAGGCTGAATGGCCTAGGACCTGAAGGCCCCTGTAGGACCTGAAGGCTGAATGGCCTCTGGCCCTGTAGGACCTGAAGGCTGAATGGCTGAGGATGGCTGAATGGCCTCTCCCCTGTAGGACCTGAAGGCTGAAGGCTGTTGACATGCATATATGATCCACCTGACCTGTCTGCTGATGTAATCTCAGTCCTGAGCCATCTCAAGACGATTGAGAGATGTTTTCAAAGACTCCCCTGTTATTAGTGCTGATGAATAAATCTGTTATCAACTACTAATTACGACTATTAATAACCTGGGGGAGGAGAGATGGGGGGTGGGGGGAAGACAAAGGGAGAGGATGGAGAGAGCAGAGGGAGAAGTCAGACACATTGAATAACAGATAGTCCTTACTGCTATTAGCCCATAGAAACACATTGAATAACAGATGGTGTAGGACCTGCTCTCCCCTGTAGGACCTGAAGGCTGAATGGCTCTCCCCTGCAGGGACCTGAAGGCTGAATGGCCTCTGCCTCTCCCCTGTAGGACCTGAAGGCTATTAGCCCTGAAGGCTGAATAGAAACACATTGAATAACAGATAGTCCTTACTGCTATTAGCCCATAGAAACACATTGAATAACAGATGGGGGTAGTCCTTACTGCTATTAGAAACACATTGAATAACCCTTACTGCTATTAGCCCATAGAAACACATTGAATAACAGACAGTCCTTACTGCTAGAAACACATTGAATAACAGATAGTCCTTACTGCTATAGAAACACATTGAATAACAGATAGTCTTACTGCTGAAACACATTGAATTAGCCCATAGAAACACATTGAATAACAGATAGTCCTTACTGCTATTAGAAACACATTGAATAACAGATAGTCCTTACTGCTATTAGAAACCATTGAATAACAGATAGTCCCTATTAGAAACACATTGAATAACAGATAGTCCTTAATAGAAACACATTGAATAACAGATAGTCCTGACTGCTATTAGCCCATAGAAACACATTGAATAACAGATAGTCCTTACTTAGAAACACATTGAATAGAAACACATTAGAAACACATTGAATAACAGATAGTCCTGACTGCTATTAGCCAATAGAAACACATTGAATAACAGATAGTCCTGACTGCTATTAGCCAATAGAAACACATTGAATAACAGATAGTCCTTACTGCTATTAGCCAATAGAAACACATTGAATAACAGATAGTCCTGACTGCTATTAGCCAATAGAAACACATTGAATAACAGATAGTCCTACTGCTATTAGCCAATAGAAACACATTGAATAACAGATAGTCCTTACTGCTATTAGCCAATAGAAACACATTGAATAACAGATAGTCCTTACTGCTATTAGCCAATAGAAACACATTGAATAACAGATAGTCCTTACTGCTATTAGCCAATAGAAACACATTGAATAACAGATAGTCCTTACTGCTATTAGCCAATAGAAACACATTGAATAACAGATAGTCCTTAGCTATTAGCCAATAGAAACACATTGAATAACAGATAGTCCTTACTGCTATTAGCCCATAGAAACACATTGAATAACAGATAGTCCTTACTGCTATTAGCCCATAGAAACACATTGAATAACAGATAGTCCTTACTGCTATTAGCCCATAGAAACACATTGAATAACAGATAGTCCTTACCCATAGAAACACATTGAATAACAGATAGTCCTTACTGCTATTAGCCCATAGAAACACATTGAATAACAGATAGTCCTTACTGCTATTAGCCCATAGAAACACATTGAATAACCCACTGCTAGAAACACATTGAATAACAGATAGTCCTTACTGCTATTAGAAACACATTGAATAACAGATAGTCCTTACTGCTATTAGAAACACATTGAATAACAGATAGTCCTTACTGCTATTAGAAACACATTGAATAACAGATAGTCCTTACTGCTATTAGCCAATAGAAACACATTGAATAACAGATAGTCCTGACTGCTATTAGCCAATAGAAACACATTGAATAACAGATAACTGCTATTAGAAACACATTGAATAACAGATAGTCCTTACTGCTATTAGCCAATAGAAACACATTGAATAACAGATAGTCCTGACTGTCAATAGAAACACATTGAATAACAGATAGTCCTTACTGCTATTAGCCAATAGAAACACATTGAATAACAGATAGTCCTTACTGCTATTAGCCAATAGAAACACACTGAATAACAGATAGTCCTTACTGCTATTAGCCCATAGAAACACATTGAATAACAGACAGTCCTTACTGCTGTTAGAAACACATTGAATAACAGATAGTCCTTACTGCTATTAGCCCATAGAGACACATTGAATAACAGATAGTCCTTACTGCTATTAGAAACACATTGAATAACAGATAGTCCTTACTGCTATTAGCCCATAGAAACACATTGAATAACAGATAGTCCTTACTGCTATTAGCCCATAGAAACACATTGAATAACAGAGTCCTTACTGCTATTAGCCCATAGAAACACATTGAATAACAGATAGTCCTTACTGCTATTAGAAACACATTGAATAACAGATAGTCCTTACTGCTATTAGCCCATAGAAACACATTGAATAACATATAGTCCTTACTGCTATTAGCCCATAGAAACACATTGAATAACAGATAGTCCTTACTGCTATTAGCCCATAGAAACACATTGAATAACAGATAGTCCTTACTGCTATTAACCAATAGAAACACATTGAATAAAAGATAGTCCTTACTGCTATTAGCTCATAGAAACACATTGAATAACAGAGTCCATACTGCTATTAACCCATAGAAACACATTGAATAACAGATAGTCCTTACTGCTATTAGCCAATAGAAACACATTGAATAACAGATAGTCCTTACTGCTATTAGCCAATAGAAACACATTGAATAACAGATAGTCCTTACTGCTATTAGCCAATAGAAACACATTGGATAACAGATAGTCCTTATTAGCCAATAGAAACACATTGAATAACAGATAGTCCTTAATATTAATATTAAAGGGAATTTGTTCTGAAGTGTCTGTCCTATATCTAAGAGATCAGCAGACATTTTTACATTTTTATATGTATTTAACCACAAATGTTTTGGTATTAAACAGTCTTCATATATACTTCCATTCAACTGGTACAGGGATACCTTCAGACCAGTCTGGTGAGGCCTGTGGGCGTCCTGGAGCAAAACATATTACTGTCATATTAGTTTGTAGCTCAAGCAGTTCGGACGCTGCAGACAGAAGGTGGAAGATCGGCTGAACCGACTTCAGACGAGTCTCAGGATGCTTTGTGGGGGTTGTCGAGCAAAACGGAGAACACCATCGTTTTCGTCTCTTCTTTCCACAGAAGGGGCATAAATAGTTTGTAGGCAACACAGTTCGGACAGACTACTTTGTGAGAAGAACGATTTTCAGGATGTCTCATGGTCTGAAAAACACAGCTCTAGCTCTGTCACCTTTCACCGTAGATGTGGAAGTGCGACGTGGACGGATGTGGTGGATCGAGACGAACTCAGTGCTAAAAAAAGGTCTCTTGTTTAAACTGACAGATTCTGATGGGAAATGTTTTTTTTGCTAATTAGATTTCCGCAGGGGCACAGACATCGACCTTAGGGGTTAACTCAGCAAGAGAGGGTAGCTCTCGACTCTTAAATTAGTCAGAGAGAGACAGACAGCTGTACAACGACCCCTGGAGACAGCTCTTCACCCTTAACTCAGCCAGGCAGAGAGTTCTAGAACTACCCCTGGAAACATCTCTTCACCCTTAACTCAGCCAGACAGACAGTTCGAGAACTACACCTGGAGACAGCTCTTCACCCTTAACTCAGCCAGGCAGACAGTTCTAGAACTACACCTGGAGACAGCTCTTCACCCTTAACTCAGCCAGGCAGAGAGTTCTAGAACTACACCTGGAGACAGCTCTTCACCCTTAACTCAGCCAGGCAGACAGTTCTAGAACTACACCTGGAGACAGCTCTTCACCCTTAACTCAGCCAGGCAGACAGTTCTAGAACTACACCTGGAGACAGCTCTTCACCCTTAACTCAGCCAGGCAGACAGTTCTAGAACTACCCCTGGAAACATCTCTTCACCCTTAACTCAGCCAGACAGACAGTTCTAGAACTACACCTGGAGACAGCTCCTCACCCTTAACTCAGCCAGACAGACAGTTCTAGAACTACGTCTGGTGAGTTCCTGCAAGACAGGAATGTCAGTGTTCTGCCATGGCCAGCGAAGAGACCTGTTGGATCAGAGGTTGAGGGCTAGGGCCATTCCCTCAGAAATGTCTGGAAAGTTGCAGGTGCCTTGATGGAAGAGTGGGGTAACATCTCACAGCAAGAACTGGCAAACCTGGTGCAGTCCATGAGGAGGATATGCACTACTTAATGCAGCTGTTGGCCACACCAGATTCTGACTTTTACTTTTGATTTGACTCCCCCTTTGATCAGGGACACATTATTCAATTCCTGTTAGTCACATGTCTGTAGAACTTGTTCAGTTTATATCTCAGTTGGTGAATCTTGTTATTTTCATACAAATATTTACACATGTTAAGTGTGCTGAAAATAAACGCAGTTGAGAGTTATAGGACATTTCTTTTTTTGCTGAGTTTATATACTGTATTTAATATTGTATCTTGCCTGTGCCGATCTGCCATTGCTCATCCATATATTTATATTTACAGTTGAGGTTGAAAGTTCACATACACCTGTCACGCCTTGGTCTTAGTATTTTGTGTTTTCGTTATATATTTGGTCAGGCCAGGGTGTGACATGGGTTTAATGTTGTATTTCGTATTGGGGTTTGTAGTATTTGGGATTGCGGCTGAGTAGGGGTGTTGTATAGGCTTGACTGCCTGAGGCGGTTCTCAATCAGAGTCAGGTGATTCTCGTTGTCTCTGATTGGGAACCGTATTTAGGTAGCCTGGGTTTCGCTTTGTATTTCGTGGGTGATTGTTCCTGTCTCTGTGTAGTTTCACCAGATAGGCTGTAATTAGGTTTCACGATCCGTTTGTTGTTTTGTATTTTGTATAGTTATTTCATGTGTCACTTTTTCCATTAAAGTCATGAGTAACCACCACGCTGCATTTCGGTCCGACTCTCTTTCTACAAACGAAGAACGCCGTTACAACACCTTATCCAAATATATTTAAACTCAGTTTTTCATCATTCCTGAAATGTAATCCTTGTAAAAATTCCCTGTTTTAGGTCAGTTAGGATCACCACTTTATTTTAAGAATGTGAAATGTCAGAATAATAGTAGAGAGAATGATTTATTTCTGCTTTTATTTCTTTCATCACATTCCCAGTGGGTCAGAAGTTTACATACACTCAATTAGTATTTGGTAGCATTGCCTTTAAATTGTTAAACTTCAGTCAAACGTTTCCTGTAGCCTTCCACAAACTTCCCACAATAAGTTGGGTGAATTTTGGCCCATTCCTCCTGACAGAGCTGGTGTAACTGAGTCAGGTTAGTAGGCCTCCTTGCTCGCACACGCTTTGTCTATTCTGCCCTCAAATTTTCATGGTCCATTTGTAAGACCCATTTGCGACCAAGCTTTGACTGATCAAGCTTTGACTTCTCAAGACTGATGTCTTGAGAAGTTACTCCCTCATGATGCCATCTATTTTGTGAAGTGCACCAGTCCCTCCTGCAGCAATGCACCCCTACAACATGATGCTGCCACCCCCACAGTTGGGATGGTGTTCTTCGGCTTGCAAGCCTCTCCCTTTTTCCTCCAAACATTACGATGGTCATTATGACCAAACAGTTCTATTTTTGTTTCATCAGACCAGAGGACATTTCTCCAAAAAGTTTGATCTTTGTCCAGTTCCAAACTGGACATTTTTATGGTGGTTTTGGAGCAGTGGCTTCTTCCTCGCTGAGCTGCTTTTCAGGTTATGTCGATATAGGACTCGTTTTACTGTGGATATAGATACTTTTGTACCTGTTTCCTCCAGCATCTTCACAAGATCCTTTGCTGTTGTTCTGGGATTGATTTAGACTTCTCGCACCAAAGTACGTTCATCTCTAGGAGAGAGAATGCTTCTCCTTCCTGAGTGGTATGATGGCTGCGTGGTCCCATGGTGTTGTGGTTGGGGCGCGCGACTTGAAAGCTCGCTCCTCTTTGTTTTCGTCCGGTATTGAACACGGTTTATCCTGTCTTAAATTTAATTGATTATTTACATTTAAAAACACCTAAAGATGGATTAGAAAAGTTGTTTGAAATGTTTGGACAAAAATTACAGATCATTTATGAGATATTTTGTAGTAATGTTGCGCGAGTTGGAACAGGTGTTTTTCTGGATCAAACGCACCAAGTAAATGGACATTTTGGATATATATGGACGGAATTAATCGAACAAAAGGACCATTTGTGATATTTATGGGACATATTGGAGTGCCAACAGAAGAAGATCTTCAAAGGTAAGGCATAAATCATATCTTTATTTCTGAGTTTGCTTCTGGCGGGTTGAAATATGATTGTAATGTGTTTGTTTGATGGGGTGCTGTCCTCAGATAATCGCATCATTTGCTTTCGCCATAAAGCCTTTTTGAAATCTGACATGTCGGCTGGATTCACAACAAGTGTAGCTTTAATTTGGTATATTGAATGTGTGATTTCATGAAAGTTTAATTTTTATAGTAATTTATTTGAATTTGGCGCTCTGCATTTTCACTGGATGTTGGCCAGGTGGGACGCTAGCGTCTCACATATCCCAGAGAAGTTATAAACTCCACCCAGCACAGCCAGAAGAGGACTGGCCACCAATCATAGCCTGGTTCCTCTCTAGGTTTCTTCCTAGGTTCTGGCCTTTCTAGGGAGTTTTTCCTAGCCACCGTGCTTCTACACCTGCATTTCTTGCTGTTTGGGGTTTTAGGCTGGGTTTCTGTACAGCACTTTTTTATTTTATTTTATTCAGCTGATATAAGAAGGGTTTTATAAATATATTTGATTTGATTAAATCACTTAGCTAAACACTGTGTAAAATTAGCTATCTAAATGCTCAGTTAGCCATCAAAGTGGCCTACTGTAGTCAGTTAGCCATCAAAGTGGCCTACTGTAGTCAGTTAGCCATCAAAGTGGCCTACTGTAACCAGTTAGCCATCAAAGTGGCCTACTGTGGTCAGTTAGCCATCAAAGTGGCCTACTGTAGCCAGTTAGCCATCAAAGTGGCCTACTGTGGTCAGTTAGCCATCAAAGTGGCCTACTGTAGTCAGTTAGCCATCAAAGTGGCCTACTGTGGTCAGTTAGCCATCAAAGTGGCCTACTGTAGCCAGTTAGCCATCAAAGTGGCTGTAGCCAGTTAGCCATCAAAGTGGCCTACTGTAGTCAGTTAGCCATCAAAGTGACCTACTGTAGCCAGTTAGCCATCAAAGTGGCCTACTGTAGCCAGTTAGCCATCAAAGTGACCTACTGTAGCCAGTTAGCCATCAAAGTGGCCTACTGTAGCCAGTTAGCCATCAAAGTGGCCTACTGTAGCCAGTTAGCCATCAAAGTGGCCTACTGTAGCCAGTTAGCCATCAAAGTGGCCTACTGTAGCCAGTTAGCCATCAAAGTGGCCTACTGTAGCCAGTTAGCCATCAAAGTGGCCTACTGTAGCCAGTTAGCCATCAAAGTGGCCTACTGTAGCCAGTTAGCCATCAAAGTGGCCTACTGTCTACTGTAGCCAGTTAGCCATCAAAGTGGCCTACTGTAGCCAGTTAGCCATCCTGTAGCCAGTTAGCCATCAAAGTGGCCTACTGTAGCCAGTTAGCCATCAAAGTGGCCTACTGTAGCCAGTTAGCCATCAAAGTGGCCTACTGTAGCCAGTTAGCCATCAAAGTGGCCTACTGTAGCCAGTTAGCCATCATAGTGGCCTACTGTAGTCAGTTAGCCATCAAAGTGGCCTACTGTAGTCAGTTCAATCAATCAATCAATCAAATTTTATTTATATAGCCCTTCGTACATCAGCTGATATCTCAAAGTGCTGTACAGAAACCCAGCCTAAAACCCCAAACAGCAAGCAATGCAGGTGTAGAAGCACGGTGGCTAGGAAAAACTCCCTAGAAAGGCCAAAACCTAGGAAGAAACCTAGAGAGGAACCAGGCTATGTGGGGTGGCCAGTCCTCTTCTGGCTGTGCCGGGTGGAGATTATAACAGAACATGGCCAAGATGTTCAAATGTTCATAAATGACCAGCATGGTCAAATAATAGTAAGGCAGAACAGTTGAAACTGGAGCAGCAGCATGGCCAGGTGGACTGGGGACAGCAAGGAGTCATCATGTCAGGTAGTCCTGGGGCATGGTCCTAGGGCTCAGGTCAGTTGAAACTAGTTAGCCATCAAAGTGGCCTACTGTAGCCAGTTAGCCATCAAAGTGGCCTACTGTAGCCAGTTAGCCATCAAAGTGGCCTACTGTAGTCAGTTAGCCATCAAAGTGGCCTACTGTAGCCAGTTAGCCATCAAAGTGGCCTACTGTAGCCAGTTAGCCATCAAAGTGGCCTACTGTAGCCAGTTAGCCATCAAAGTGGCCTACTGTAGTCAGTTAGCCATCAAAGTGGCCTACTGTAGCCAGTTAGCCATCAAAGTGGCCTACTGTATGTAGCCAGTTAGCCATCAAAGTGGCCTACTGTAGCCAGTTAGCCATCAAAGTGGCCTACTGTAGCCAGTTAGCCATCAAAGTGGCCTACTGTAGCCAGTTAGCCATCAAAGTGGCCTACTGTAGCCAGTTAGCCATCAAAGTGGCCTACTGTAGCCAGTTAGCTAGCTAATAATACATATGTTTTTTGTACATTTCCAAAATCTATTAACTTCAAAACCCCACCTCTTCAAGGAATACCTAGGATAGGGTAAGTAAAAAAGATTTAGATGCAAGTGGCTGTTCCACTGGATGTCATAAGGTGAATGCACCAATTTGTAAGTCGCTCTGGATAAGAGCGTCTGCTAAATGACTTAAATGTAAATGTAAATGTATTTGAATGGGTTCTCCCTTTGCCTTAGTTTTTTGGGTCCTTACAAAAACAAAGTCGCCCAACATCAGTGCCCAACCTCACTAATGCTCTTGTGGCTGAATGGAAGCAAGTCCCCTCAGAAATGTTCCAACATCTAGTAGAAAGCCTTCCCAGAAGAGTGGAGGCTGTTATAGCAGCAAAGGGGGGACCAACGACGACCCCCCACCCCCAATGATTCTCCCCCCACCCCCCCACCAGTCTCAGTCTCTAAAGGAGTATTATTTATATTATTATATTATTATATTAGTATTACAAGGGTAATACAATTTCAATACAATTAATCCCAGACTGTCGGCCATGTTTAATAACTTGAAAACTAGCACTTTAAACTAGCATAGGTGTCACGCTTGCCCCCGCTCGCAGTTTTAATATGTTATCTGACTGAAAGTGGCTAATTAAATCAATGGGGGCCACGCGGACGGTAATTAAACCAATATTGCTGTTTAGATACTGTAGCTGGCTGACTAACTTACAATCACAAAGAAATTGCTGACATGGGCAAATCGAGTGACTGTCTATTCTATTTTTCTAACTCTTAACATTAAGTTGAGACCCGCGAGTGTGTAAGAACATGTTGTAGTGTGTAACAGCATGTTGTAGTGTGTAACAGCATGTTGTAGTGTGTAACAGCATGTTGTAGTGTGTAACAGCATGTTGTAGTGTGTAACAGCATGTTGTAGTGTGTAAGAACATGTTGTAGTGTGTAACAACATGTGTGTAACAGCATGTTGTAGTGTGTAAGAACATGTTGTAGTGTGTAACAACATGTGTGTAACAGCATGTTGTAGAGTGTAACAGCATGTTGTAGTGTGTAACAGCATGTTGTAGTGTGTAACAGCATGTTGTAGTGTGTAACAGCATGCTGTAGTGTGTAACAGCATGTTGTAGTGTGTAACTACATGTTGTAGTGTGTAACAGCATGCTGTAGTGTGTAACAGCATGTTGTAGTGTGTAACAGCATGTTGTAGAGTGTAACAGCATGTTGTAGTGTGTAACAGCATGTTGTAGTGTGTAACAGCATGTTGTAGTGTGTAACAGCATGTTGTAGTGTGTAACAGCATGTTGTAGTGTGTAACAGCATGTTGTAGTGTGTAACAGCATGTTGTAGTGTGTAACAGCATGTTGTAGTGTGTAACAGCATGTTGTAGTGTGTAACAGCATGTTGTAGTGTGTAACAGCATGTTGTAGTGTGTAACAACATGTTGTAGTGTGTAACAGCATGTTGTAGTGTGTAACAGCATGTTGTAGTGTGTAACAGCATGTTGTAGTGTGTAACAGCATGTTGTAGTGTGTAACAGCATGTTGTAGTGTGTAACAGCATGTCGTAGTGTGTAACAGCATGTTGTAGTGTGTAACAGCATGTTGTAGTGTGTAACAGCATGTTGTAGTGTGTAACAGCATGTTGTAGTGTGTAACAGCATGTTGTAGTGTGTAACAGCATGTTGTAGTGTGTAACAGCATGTCGTAGTGTGTAACAGCATGTTGTAGTGTGTAACAGCATGTTGTAGTGTGTAACAGCATGTTGTAGTGTGTAACAGCATGTTGTAGTGTGTAACAGCATGTTGTAGTGTAACTACATGTTGTATTGTGTAACAGCATGTTGTAGTGTGTAACAGCATGTTGTAGTGTGTAACAGCATGTTGTAGTGTGTAACAGCATGTTGTAGTGTAACTACATGTTGTAGTGTGTAACAGCATGTTGTAGTGTGTAACAGCATGTTGTAGTGTGTAACAGCATGTTGTAGTGTGTAACAGCATGTTGTAGTGTGTAACAGCATGTTGTAGTGTGTAACAGCATGTTGTAGTGTGTAACAGCATGTTGTAGTGTGTAACAGCATGTTGTAGTGTGTAACAGCATGTTGTAGTGTGTCATTGGGACTGTCTGTCTTCGTTTGTGTTCTAATAGGAGCATCCTGTCTTTAAAGCCAACGTCAACAAAGAGATGACCCTTCTTTAAAACCCAGTCTCAGAGAGAGGTTAGCGTTAGGGTGAACAGCAGAACAGAGGGTAGGAATGCTCCTAAAGGATCCTGAAGGGGCTGCTTTAGATAGAGAGGTTTGAGTTAGGGTGAACAGCAGAACAGAGGGTAGGAATGCTCCTAAAGGATCCTGAAGGGGCTGCTTTAGATAGAGAGGTTTGAGTTAGGGTGAACAGCAGAACAGAGGGGAGGAATGCTCCTAAAGGATCCTGAAGGGGCTGCTTTAGATAGAGAGGTTTGAGTTAGGGTGAACAGCAGAACAGAGGGGAGGAATGCTCCTAAAGGATCCTGAAGGGGCTGCTTTAGATAGAGAGGTTTGAGTTAGGGTGAACAGCAGAACAGAGGGGAGGAATACTCCTAAAGCACATATGTCAGAGTCAAGGCCCGCGGGCCACATCCGGCCCGCGAGAAGGTTTTTTACGGCCCCTGGGATGATCTTGATTTATTATTAGAACCGGCCCGCAGACCGCAGCAAGCCGGCAGCCCGCAGATCTTTTACACGCACCAATACTACATTTCCCACAATGCAACGGTGACGCACCGAGCAGTAGGCTGCTTCATTTCAATATTTATTGGCACAGCAGTTGTCAGCATCACAGTAAAATTAACTTTCAGATACCCATCAAAAATGGCAAAACGGAAGGTGGACACTGAGAACCGGGGTTTCAAACAAGGTGGGAGTCGGAGTATTTGTTCACGGAGGTAGCTGGAAAACCTGTGTGTCTTCTGTGTGGAGAAAGTGTGGCGGTACTGAAAGAGTATAATCTGAGACGACATTATGAAACGAAACACGCGGACAAAAACAAGAATATGGACATGGAACAAAGGCTACAAAAGGCAGAGGAATTAAAACGAGGCCTCAAATCTCGACAGGCTCTGTTCAAAAAAGCCAAATCACAAGGCCAGGCTGCTGTCAAGGCCAGTTTTATTTTGGCAGAAGAGATCGCTAAATCAGCCCGGCCATTTACGGAGGGGGATTTCATCAAAAACTGCATGATTAAAGTTTGTGACGAAGTTTGCCCAGAAAAAGGTAACTCTTTTTAAATGTGAGTCTGAGCAGAAACACCATTGCCGAGAGAGTAGACCAGTTGTCCATCAATCTAAAAGAGCAGCTTGTGAAAAAGGGGAAAAGATTTCATTGCATATTCCTTGGCTGTGGATGAGAGCACCGACATTTCTGACATTGCCCAGTTGTCAATTTTCATCCGCGGAGTGGACTCCAGCCTAAGCGTGACAGAGGAGTTTTTGGCTTTACGTCCTATGCATGGCACAACTACGGGGCATGATTTGTATGAAGAGGTGTCAAGATGTGTAAATGAGATGGAGCTGCCTTGGGAAAAACTTGTGGGTTTGACAACCGACGGAGCACCTGCGATGTGTGGACACAGGAGCGGACTGGTGGCGAAGATACGGGAAAAGATGCAAGAGGAAAACGCGACAGGTGAGCTGACAGCTTATCATTGTATCATACACCAGGAAGCGTTGTGCGGTAAAGCCTTGAAAATGGAGCATGTAATGAGCATCATCACGCGCACAGTTAACTTTATCAGAGCCAAAGGTTTGAATCACCGCCAGTTCAAGGCATTTCTGACGGAGTTAGAAACGGAGCATGGTGATTTGCCTTATCACACAGAGGTGCGATGGCTAAGCCAGGGAAAGGTGCTTCAAAGATGTTTCGAGCTTCGTGAGGAGATTTGTCTGTTCTTGGACAGCAAAGGGAAAGACACAACACAACTCCGAGACGAAATGTTTCTGTGTGAAATGGCTTTTCTGTGTGACATTACGAGTCATCTGAATGCAATGAACTTGCAGCTGCAGGGTCGGGATCGTGTCATCTCTGATATGTACAGTACAGTGAAGGCATTTAAAACCAAACTGACTCTGTGGGAGACGCAGATGCGGAAAGAAAATTTGAGCCACTTTCCCAGCTGCCAGACCATGAAAGAGAAGCTCTCTACCAGTGCGTTCCCGAGCGCACAGTTGGCTGATAAAATAGGTATGCTTGCCGCTGACTTTCGACGCCGATTTGCTGACTTTGAAGCACAAAAAGCAGGTTGGAACTGCTCGGTAACCCATTTGCTGTTGACGTGGAAAGCTCACCACCAAACCTCCAAATGGAGTTGATTGACCTCCAATGCAATGATGCACTGAGGGCAAAATATGCGGCAGTGGGTGCTGCGGAGTTCGCCCGTTTCCTCCCCGACACAATGCCCCAGCTGCGCATCCAGGCTGCTCAAACGTTGTCTATGTTTGGCAGCACATACCTGTGTGAACAACTGTTTTCTTTGATGAACTTGAACAAAACATCACACAGAAGTCGACTTACTGCTGAACACCTCCACTCAATTCTGAGGATTTCCTCAGCTCAGAGCCTTACCCCGAACATTGATGAACTTGTGGAAAAGATGGGACACCACCAAGTATCACCCTCAACCTCAAACAAGTGAACATTACTGTGCAATCACATATTTAGAGTTTTTACTCAGTTCAAGTTTAAAAGTTAAAGTTTAATATTTGTTTTCACTGCATGTTACTTCTCCTTAAACAAAGTGTTGTTTTTGATTAATAGATTTTTGCACTTTATTTTATTGTATTTCAATCCAATTATATTTTAAAAATATTTCAGTTGAGTGGATGATAGAAAATTGCTATTATTGTTTTTTTCTTTGAAGTAAATTTAGCCCACTTTTGCTAAAATAGAAAATATAGGCTACTGATGGTGCCTTGAATACCGGTTTCTTTCATTTAATGTTCATGTTATGGGGATTTTTATATAAAGGAAATTTGTCTTTTGTGTCTGTTGAAAATTAAAGATTACTGACAGAGCCATAAGAAAATATTGCTTTATTTATCTGATCATATTGGAATATATTTGTTAGGTTTTCAGTAGGTTCAATTAGGTTCACTAGACTACATTTCATTATAGTACAACGGTTGATTTGTCTAATCTTAGCAATTCTTCTTAGCTAGCTACATAGCCGTCCTTGTATCAGAGATAATTGCATAATTATCGTATTTCGTCGCCCTAACGTAGCCTTCACTGCTATTCGCCCAGGAGCTAGCTAACGCTAGCTAACGCACACAGATTAGCATCACTGTAGTGCTATTCACTCAACTGTACGACTTGATTAGTTTACTGTTAGCTAGCTACATAATCTTAGCCATTCTTCTTAGCTAGCTACATAGCCGTCCTTGTATCAGAGATAATTGCATAATTATCGTATTTCGTATTTCGTCGCCCTAACGTAGCCTTCACTGCTATTTGCCCAGGAGCTAGCAACGCTAGCTAACGCACACAGATTAGCATCACTGTAGTGCTATTCACTCAACTGTACGACTTGATTAGTTCAGTGTTAGCTAGCTACATAGCTGTCTTTGTTTCCAAGATAATTGTGTAGTTTAGTGTGTGTAGCCTTGGAGTGATTATGTTAATTCACTGAGGTTCGCTAGCCAGCTATTTGTCGTCCTTAACGTAGGAGACTCTGCTAGCTAGCCAACAGCTAACAGCTAGCCAACGTCTACTGTTTCGAATTCAATCACCGGTCAGGTAGTATCACATTTTCATTTCATTACAGTACAACGGTTTGATTTGTTTGATCGTAGCTAGCTACATAGCCGTCTTTGTTTCAAAGATAATTGTGTAGTCTAGACCGATTTCCTAGGTTAGCTAGCCAGCTATTGTCGTTCTTTTAACTCAACGTAACGTAAACAACACTGCTAGCTAGCCAGCTAGCCCCCGAATAGCAGCACTGTAGAATTATTACACTCAACGGAACGACTTGATTAGTGTAGTGTCAACAACGCAGCTACTGCCAGCTAGCCTACTTTAGCAGTACTGTATCATTTTAATCATTTTAGTCAATAAGATTCTTGCTACGTAAGCTTAACTTTCTGAACATTCGAGACGTGTAGTCCGCTTGTCATTCCAATTTCCTTGCATTAGCGTAGCCTTTTCTGTAGCCTGTCAACTATGTGTCTGTCTATCCCTGTTCTCTCCTCTCTGCACAGATCATACAAACGCTCCACACAGCGTGGCCGCGACCACCCTAACCTGGTGGTCCCAGCGCGTACGACCCACGTGGAGTTCCAGGTCTCTGGTAGCCTCTGGAACTGCCAATCTGCGGCCAACAAGGCAGAGTTCATCTCAGCCTATGCCTCCCTCCAGTCCCTTGACTTCTTGGCACTGACGGAAACATGGATCACCACAGATAACACTGCTACTCCTACTGCTCTCTCCTCGTCCGCCCACGTGTTCTCGCACACCCCGAGAGCTTCTGGTCAGCGGGGTGGTGGCACCAGGATCCTCATCTCTCCCAAGTGGTCTTTCTCTCTTTCTCCCCTTACCCATCTGTCTATTGCCTCCTTTGAATTCCATGCTGTCACAGTTACCAGCCCTTTCAAGCTTAACATCCTTATCATTTATCGCCCTCCAGGTTCCTCGGAGAGTTCATCAATGAGCTTGATGCCTTGATAAGCTCCTTTCCTGAGGACGGCTCACCTCTCACAGTTCTGGGCGACTTTAACCTCCCCACGTCTACCTTTGACTCATTCCTCTCTGCCTCCTTCTTTCCACTCCTCTCCTCTTTTGACCTCACCCTCTCACCTTCCCCCTACTCACAAGGCAGGCAATACGCTTGACCTCATCTTTACTAGATGCTGTTCTTCCACTAACCTCATTGCAACTCCCCTCCAAGTCTCCGACCACTACCTTGTATCCTTTTCCCTCTCGCTCTCATCCAACACTTCCCACACTGCCCCTACTCGGATGGTATCGCGCCGTCCCAACCTTCGCTCTCTCTCCCCGCTACTCTCTCCTCTTCCATCCTATCTTCTCTTCCCTCTGCTCAAACTTTCTCCAACCTATCTCCTGATTCTGCCTCCTCAACCCTCCTCTCCTCCCTTACTGCATCCTTTGACTCCCTATGTCCCCTATCCTCCAGGCAGGCTCGGTCCTCCCCCTCCCGCTCCGTGGCTCGACGACTCATTGCGAGCTCACAGAACAGGGCTCCGGGCAGCCGAGCGGAAATGGAGGAAAACTCGCCTCCCTGCGGACCTGGCATCCTTTCACTCCCTCCTCTCTACATTTTCCTCCTCTGTCTCTGCTGCTAAAGCCACTTTCTACCATTCTAAATTCCAAGCATCCGCCTCTAACCCTAGGAAGCTCTTTGCCACCTTCTCCTCCCTCCTGAATCCTCCCCCTCCCTCCTCCCTCTCTGCAGATGACTTCGTCAACCATTTTGAAAAGAAGGTCGATGACATCCGATCCTCGTTTGCTAAGTCAAACGACACCGCTGGTTCTGCTCACACTCCCTACCCTATGCTCTGACCTCTTTCTCCCTCTCTCTCCAGATGAAATCTCGCGTCTTGTGACGGCCGGCCGCCCAACAACCTGCCCGCTTGACCCTATCCCCTCCTCTCTTCTCCAGACCATTTCCGGAGACCTTCTCCCTTACCTCACCTCGCTCATCAACTCATCCCTGACCGCTGGCTACGTCCCTCCCGTCTTCAAGAGAGCGAGAGTTGCACCCCTTCTGAAAAAACCTACACTCGATCCCTCCGATGTCAACAACTACAGACCAGTATCCCTTCTCTCTTTTCTCTCCAAAACTCTTGAGCGTGCCGTCCTTGGCCAGCTCTACCGCTATCTCTCTCAGAATGACCTTCTTGATCCAAATCAGTCAGGTTTCAAGACTAGTCATTCAACTGAGACTACTCTTCTCTGTATCACGGAGGCGCTCCGCACTGCTAAAGCTAACTCTCTCTCCTCTGCTCTCATCCTTCTAGACCTATCGGCTGCCTTCGATACTGTGAACCATCAGATCCTCCTCTCCACCCTCTCCGAGTTGGGCATCTCCGGCGCGGCCCACGCTTGGATTGCGTCCTACCTGACAGGTCGCTCCTACCAGGTGGCGTGGCGAGAATCTGTCTCCTCACCACGCGCTCTCACCACTGGTGTCCCCAGGGCTCTGTTCTAGGCCCTCTCTTATTCTCGCTATACACCAAGTCACTTGGCTCTGTCATAACCTCACATGGTCTCTCCTATCATTGCTATGCAGACGACACACAATTAATCTTCTCCTTTCCCCCTTCTGATGACCAGGTGGCGAATCGCATCTCTGCATGTCTGGCAGACATATCAGTGTGGATGACGGATCACCACCTCAAGCTGAACCTCAGCAAGACGGAGCTCCTCTTCCTCCCGGGGGGAAGGACTGCCCGTTCCATGATCTCGCCATCACGGTTGACAACTCCATTGTGTCCTCCTCCCAGAGCGCTAAGAACCTTGGCGTGATCCTGGACAACACCCTGACGTTCTCAACTAACATCAAGGCGGTGTCCCGTTCCTGTAGGTTCATGCTCTACAACATCCGCAGAGTACGACCCTGCCTCACACAGGAAGCGGCGCAGGTCCTAATCCAGGCACTTGTCATCTCCCGTCTTGATTACTGCAACTCGCTGTTGGCTGGGCTCCCTGCCTGTGCCATTAAACCCCTACAACTCATCCAGAACGCCGCAGCCCGTCTGGTGTTCAACCTTCCCAAGTTCTCTCACGTCACCCCGCTCCTCCGCTCTCTCCACTGGCTTCCAGTTGAAGCTCGCATCCGCTACAAGACCATGGTGCTCGCCACGGAGCTGTGAGGGGAACGGCACCTCAGTACCTCCAGGCTCTGATCAGGCCCTACACCCAAACAAGGGCACTGCGTTCATCCACCTCTGGCCTGCTCGCCTCCCTACCACTGAGGAAGTACAGTTCCCGCTCAGCCCAGTCAAAAGTGTTCGCTGCTCTGGCCCCCAATGGTGGAACAAACTCCCTCACGACGCCAGGACAGCGGAGTCAATCACCACCTTCCGGAGACACCTGAAACCCCACCTCTTCAAGGAATACCTAGGATAGGGTAAGTAAGGGTAAGTAATCCTTCTCACCCCCCTTCTCCCCCAACAAGATTTAGATGCAAGTGGCTGTTCCACTGGTTGTCATAAGGTGTATGCACCAATTTGTAAGTCGCTCTGGATAAGAGCGTCTGCTAAATGACTTAAATGTAAATGTAATGTAATATGCGTCATTTAAAATTTTTTCAATGAACATTCGAACAGTCCGGCCCTCGGCTTGTAGCTAAATTTTTTATTTGGCCCTCCGTCCATTTGACTTTGACACCCCTGTCCTAAAGGATCCTGAAGGGGCTGCTTTAGATAGAGAGGTTTGAGTTAGGGTGAACAGCAGAACAGAGGGGAGGAATACTCCTAAAGGATCCTGAAGGGGCTGCTTTAGATAGAGAGGTTTGAGTTAGGGTGAACAGCAGAACAGAGGGGAGGAACACTCCTAAAGGATCCTGAAGGGGCTGCTTTAGATAGAGAGGTTTGAGTTAGGGTGAACAGCAGAACAGAGGGGAGGAATGCTCCTAAAGGATCCTGAAGGGGCTGCTTTAGATAGAGAGGTTTGAGTTAGGGTGAACAGCTGAACAGAGGGTAGGAATGCTCCTAAAGGATCCTGAAGGGGCTGCTTTAGATAGAGAGGTTTGAGTTAGGGTGAACAGCAGAACAGAGGGGAGGAATGGTCCTAAAGGATCCTGAAGGGGCTGCTTTAGATAGAGAGGTTTGAGTTAGGGTGAACAGCAGAACAGAGGGGAGGAATATCCTGAAGCGGCCTTTAAAGGATCCTGAACAGCAGAACTGCTTTGAAGATAGAGAGGTTTGAGTTAGGGTGAACAGCAGAACAGAGGGGAGGAATGCTCCTAAAGGATCCTGAAGGGGCTGCTTTAGATAGAGAGGTTTGAGTTAGGGTGAACAGCAGAACAGAGGGGAGGAATGCTCCTAAAGGATCCTGAAGGGGCTGCTTTAGATAGAGAGGTTTGAGTTAGGGTGAACAGCAGAACAGAGGGGAGGAATACTCCTAAAGGATCCTGAAGGGGCTACTTTAGATAGAGAGGTTTGAGTTAGGGTGAACAGCAGAACAGAGGGGAGGAATGCTCCTAAAGGATCCTGAAGGGGCTGCTTTAGATAGAGAGGTTTGAGTTAGGGTGAACAGCAGAACAGAGGGGAGGAATACTCCTAAAGGATCCTGAAGGGGCTGCTTTAGATAGAGAGGTTTGAGTTAGGGTGAACAGCAGAACAGAGGGGAGGAATGCTCCTAAAGGATCCTGAAGGGGCTGCTTTAGATAGAGAGGTTTGAGTTAGGGTGAACAGCAGAACAGAGGGGAGGAATGCTCCTAAAGGATCCTGAAGGGGCTGCTTTAGATAGAGAGGTTTGAGTTAGGGTGAACAGCAGAACAGAGGGGAGGAATGCTCCTAAAGGATCCTGAAGGGGCTGCTTTAGATAGAGAGGGTTGAGTTAGGGTGAACAGCAGAACAGAGGGGAGGAATACTCCTAAAGGATCCTGAAGGGGCTGCTTTAGATAGAGAGGTTTGAGTTAGGGTGAACAGCAGAACAGAGGGGAGGAATGCTCCTAAAGGATCCTGAAGGGGCTGCTTTAGATAGAGAGGTTTGAGTTAGGGTGAACAGCAGAACAGAGGGGAGGAATGCTCCTAAAGGATCCTGAAGGGGCTGCTTTAGATAGAGAGGTTTGAGTTAGGGTGAACAGCAGAACAGAGGGGAGGAATGCTCCTAAAGGATCCTGAAGGGGCTGCTTTAGATAGAGAGGTTTGAGTTAGGGTGAACAGCAGAACAGAGGGGAGGAATGCTCCTAAAGGATCCTGAAGGGGCTGCTTTAGATAGAGAGGTTTGAGTTAGGGTGAACAGCAGAACAGAGGGGAGGAATGCTCCTAAAGGATCCTGAAGGGGCTGCTTTAGATAGAGAGGTTTGAGTTAGGGTGAACAGCAGAACAGAGGGGAGGAATGCTCCTAAAGGATCCTGAAGGGGCTGCTTTAGATAGAGAGGTTTGAGTTAGGGTGAACAGCAGAACAGAGGGGAGGAATGCTCCTAAAGGATCCTGAAGGGGCTGCTTTAGATAGAGAGGTTTGAGTTAGGGTGAACAGCAGAACAGAGGGGAGGAATGCTCCTAAAGGATCCTGAAGGGGCTGCTTTAGATAGAGAGGTTTGAGTTAGGGTGAACAGCAGAACAGAGGGGAGGAAGATCCTGAGGCTTTAGATGAGTTTGAGGGTGAACAGCAGAACAGAGGGGAGGAATGCTCCTAAAGGATCCTGAAGGGGCTGCTTTAGATAGAGAGGTTTGAGTTAGGGTGAACAGCAGAACAGAGGGGAGGAATGCTCCTAAAGGATCCTGAAGGGGCTGCTTTAGATAGAGAGGTTTGAGTTAGGGTGAACAGCAGAACAGAGGGGAGGAATGCTCCTAAAGGATCCTGAAGGGGCTGCTTTAGATAGAGAGGTTTGAGTTAGGGTGAACAGCAGAACAGAGGGGAGGAATGCTCCTAAAGGATCCTGAAGGGGCTGCTTTAGATAGAGAGGTTTGAGTTAGGGTGAACAGCAGAACAGAGGGGAGGAATGCTCCTAAAGGATCCTGAAGGGGCTGCTTTAGATAGAGAGGTTTGAGTTAGGGTGAACAGCAGAACAGAGGGGAGGAATGCTCCTAAAGGATCCTGAAGGGGCTGCTTTAGATAGAGAGGTTTGAGTTAGGGTGAACAGCAGAACAGAGGGGAGGAATGCTCCTAAAGGATCCTGAAGGGGCTGCTTTAGATAGAGAGGTTTGAGTTAGGGTGAACAGCAGAACAGAGGGGAGGAATGCTCCTAAAGGATCCTGAAGGGGCTGCTTTAGATAGAGAGGTTTGAGTTAGGGTGAACAGCAGAACAGAGGGGAGGAATGCTCCTAAAGGATCCTGAAGGGGCTGCTTTGAGTTAGGGTGAACAGCAGAACAGAGGGGAGGGTTTGAGTTAGGTTTGGGTGAACAGCAGAACAGAGGGGAGGAATGCTCCTAAAGGATCCTGAAGGGGCTGCTTTAGATAGAGAGGTTTGAGTTAGGGTGAACAGCAGAACAGAGGGGAGGAATGCTCCTAAAGGATCCTGAAGGGCTTTAGATAGAGAGGTTTGAGAGGGTGAACAGCAGAACAGAGGTTTGATCCTGAAGTTAGGTTTGAGTAGGGTGAACAGCAGAACAGAGGGGAGGAATGCTCCTAAAGGATCCTGAAGGGGCTGCTTTAGATAGAGAGGTTTGAGTTAGGGTGAACAGCAGAACAGAGGGAGGAATGCTCCTAAAGGATCCTGAAGGGGCTGCTTTAGATAGAGAGGTTTGAGTTAGGGTGAACAGCAGAACAGAGGGGAGGAATGCTCCTAAAGGATCCTGAAGGGGCTGCTTTAGATAGAGAGGTTTGAGTTAGGGTGAACAGCAGAACAGAGGGGAGGAATGCTCCTAAAGGATCCTGAAGGGGCTGCTTTAGATAGAGAGGTTTGAGTTAGGGTGAACAGCAGAACAGAGGGTAGAGGAGGACCAGGGTCAGCGTGTTGCAGTCCAGGCTGACAGGCCTGTTGAATGGGAGACTGTGTCACGAGGCAGATTCATCTCTCCTTGCAAGTCCACAATCTGAAAATTATGTCTGAAAACGAGCAGTATGGCTGGTGGCATTGTCATGCTGGAGGGTCATGTCAGGGTGAGCCTGCAGGAAGGGTACCACATGAGGAAGGAGGATGTCTTCCCTGTAACATACAGCATTGAGATTGCCTGCAATGACAACAAGCTCAGTCCGATGATGCTGTGACACACCGCCCCAGACCAATGCGGGACCCTCCACCTCCAAATCGATCCCGTTGCAGAGTACAGGCCTTAGTGTAACGATCGTTTGACAATAAACGTGAATCCAATCATCACCCCTGGTGAGACAAAACTGTGACTCATCAGTGAAGAGCACTTTTTGCCAGGCCTGTCTGGTCCAGCGACGGTGGGTTTGTGCCCATAGGCGACGTTGTTGCCGGTGATGTCTGATGAGGACCTGCCTTTACAACAGGCCTAAAAGCCCTCAGTCCAGCCTCTCTCAGCCTATCGCGGACAGTCTAACCACTGATGGAGGGATTGTGTGTTCCTGGTGTAACTCAGGCAGTTGTTGTTGCCATCCTGTACCTGTCCCGCAGGTGTGATGTTCGGATGTACCGATCCTGTGCAGGTGTTGTTACACATGGTCTGCCACTGCGAGGACAATCAGCTGTCCATTCTGTCTCCCTGTAGCGCTGTCTTCGGCGTCTCACAGTACAGACATTGCAATTTATTGCCCTGGCCACATCTGCATTCCTCATGCCTCCTTGCAGCATGCCTAAGGCACGTTCATGCAGATGAGCAGGGACCCTGGGAATCTTTCTTTTGGTGTTTTTTCAGAGTCAGTAGAAAGGCCTCTTTAGTGTCCTAACATTTCATAACTGTGACCTTAATTGATTACCATCTGTAAGCTGTTAGTGTCGACCGTTCCACAGGTGCATGTTCATTAAATGTTCATGGTTTGTTGAACAAGCATGTGAAACAGTGTTTACAATGAAGATCTGTGAAGCTATTTGGAATTTTAATAATTATCTTTGAAAGACAGGGTCCTGAAAAAAGTATGTTTCTCGTAATTAAGTATTTAATTTCAACTCGATCAGATAGTCAAATTCTATATTAAACATAACTGTAACGGCTGTTGGAAGGAGGACCAAGGTGCAGCGTGGTACGTGTTCATCTTGATTATTTGACTGAACACTGATTAACAAAAAAACAACCAAGAGAACAAAACCGAAACAGTTCTGTCTGGTGCAGAAAGACACAAAACAGAAAACAACTACCCACCAAAACACAGGTGGGAAAAGGCTGCCTAAGTATGGTTCTCAATCAGAGACAACGATAGACAGCTGCCTCTGATTGAGAACCACCCCCGGCCAAACACACAGAAATAGAAAACATAGAACACAAAACATAGAATGCCCACCCCAACTCACGCCCTGACCAAACCAAAATAGAGACATAAAAGGATCTCTAAGGTCAGGGTGTGACAATAACAGCATAGTTGAAACATTTATGGGGCGTAGAAATGTGAAGAGGGTGGCAAAGTAGGCTGGGATGGGTTGAGGGAAGCTGAGGGTCCGGATGTGGAACTGGAGGCAAGTGGGAGTGAAGTTGGTAGGCAGAGGGTAAAATGACAGTCAAAGAAAAAAAGTAGGTTTGAATGTCACTGAGGGGGAAGGTTGGATGGTTGGTGGCCATGCAGTTGGGAACTTGGGCCGACGTCCGAGAGGTCGCTGATTCGGGTCCACGATTTGATTTGGTGGGAGATCTTTTGATGTGACCCTTGGGCGGGGCGCATAACCCTGGTGGCTCCTGTCTCTCTGGATAGGAGTGTCTGCTAGATAACTTAATGACACGTAAACACTGAGCGGCTTCACTGCAGGTGGAATGTATGTTTAAATTTAAAAAATAAATAAACTAAAAAATCTTTCAACATAGACTCCTTTATATAGGTAGAAAGAGAAAACATTTGAATCAAATGAATTAAAAATGGCCGTGAGAGTTATACTGGGGAGTGAGATATACACAGACTAGCTCCAACAGTGCTGCAGTATCTAACAATTCACAACAATGCACACAAATCTAAAAGTAAAAGAATGGAACAAAGAATGAAGAATGGAACAAAGTTAAATTGAGCAATGTTGCAGTCCGGAGCATAAATATAGATACATAATGGAATGTATAGACATTATGTGGATAGAATATTTAGTATATCTGTAGATTCTCTGATCCACCTCTATGCAGACGACACCATTCTGTATACTTCCTACGTCTGGCCCCATTGGCACCATTGGACACGGTGCTAACAAACCTCCAAACAAGCTTCAATGCCAAACAACACTCCTTCCGTGGCCTCCAACTGCTTTCAAATGCTAGTAAAACTAAATGCATGCACTTCAACCGATTGATGCCCGCACCCTCCCGCCCGACTAATATCTCTACTCTGGATGGTTCTGACCTAGAATATGTGGATAACTACAAATACGTGGGTGTCTAGTTAGACTGTAAACTCTCCTTCCAGACTCACATTAAGCATCTCCAATCCAAAATAACATTTAGAATCAGCTTTCTATTTTGCAACAAAGCCTCTTTCACTCATGCTGCCAAACATACCCTCATAAAACTGTCCATCCTACCGATCCTTGACTTCGGCGATGTCATTTACAGGACAGCCTCCAACACTCTACTCAGGAAAACTGGATGTAGTCTATCACAGTGCCATCCACTTTGTCACCAAAGCCCCATATACCACCTACCACTGTGACCTGTATGCTCTCGTTGGCTGGCCCTCACTACATATTCGTCGCCTGACCCAGTGGCTCCAGGTCATCTATAAGTCTGTGCTAGGTAAAGCCCCGCCTTATCTCAGCTCACTGGTCACCATAGCAACACCCACCCGTAGCACACGCTCCAGCAGGTATATTTCACTGGTCATCCAAAAAACGAACACTTACTTTGGCCACCTTTCCTTCCAGTTCTCTGCTGCCAATGACTGGAACGTATTGCAAAAAATCTCTGAAGCTGGAGACTAGTATCTCCCTCAGTAACTTTAAGCATCAGCTGTCAGAGCAGCTTACCGATCACTGCACATGTACACAGCCCATCTGTAAATAGCCCACCCAACTACCTCATCCCCATATTGTTATTTATCCTCTTGCTCTTTTGCACCCCAGTATCTCTACTTGCACATCATCATCTGCACATCTATCACTCCAGTGTTAATGTTAAATTGTAATTATTTCGCCGCAATGGCCTATTTATTGCCTTTATGTGTAACTCGGTGTTGTTGTTTTTGTCGCACTGCTTTGCTTTATCTTGGCCAGGTCACAGTTGTACATGTGAACTGGTTAAATAAAATTGAAAAAAAATATATATATATTTGCCTCGGGAAGATAAAAACAGAAAAAAAGGTTAAGAAGTAGGATTTCTGCTCAAATATCTGGTGATCAGTCTTCTGCCGATCTCATGTCCAAAAGTTATTTTCTGCTAATAGGTAATAACACAAGAAAGCTTCTGAGCAAATAATGTCTGAAATAACACAACACCAACCGTGTCTGTTGGCGCCATCTTGTTGTCAGGGAAACATGAGAAAGAGCTTGATTCTCTCATGGAGATGAAGGTTCCATGTTCTCACTGTCCATGTTGCCGTGGCCATATATACTGTGGACAGGCTGAGAGTTATACTGGGGAGTGAGATATACTGTGGACAGGCTGAGAGTTATACTGGGGAGTGAGATATACTGTGGACAGACTGAGAGTTATACTGGGGAGTGAGATATACTGTGGACAGACTGAGAGTTATACTGGGGAGTGAGATATACTGTGGACAGACTGAGAGTTATACTGGGGAGTGAGATATACTGTGGACAGGCTGAGAGTTATACTGGGGAGTGAGATATACTGTGGACAGGCTGAGAGTTATACTGGGGAGTGAGATATATTGTGGACAGGTTGAGAGTTATACTGGGGAGTGAGATATACTGTGGACAGACTGAGAGTTATACTGGGGAGTGAGATATACTGTGGACAGACTGAGAGTTATACTGGGGAGTGAGATATACTGTGGACAGACTGAGAGTTATACTGGGGAGTGAGATATACTGTGGACAGACTGAGAGTTATACTGGGGAGTGAGATATACTGTGGACAGGCTGAGAGTTATACTGGGGAGTGAGATATACTGTGGACAGGCTGAGAGTTATACTGGGGAGTGAGATATATTGTGGACAGGCTGAGAGTTATACTGGGGAGTGAGATATACTGTGGACAGACTGAGAGTTATACTGGGGAGTGAGATATACTGTGGACAGACTGAGAGTTATACTGGGGAGTGAGATATACTGTGGACAGACTGAGAGTTATACTGGGGAGTGAGATATACTGTGGACAGACTGAGAGTTATACTGGGGAGTGAGATATACTGTGGACAGACTGAGAGTTATACTGGGGAGTGAGATATACTGTGGACAGACTGAGGGGAGAGTTATACTGGGGAGTGAGATATACTGTGGACAGACTGAGGGGAGAGTTATACTGGGGAGTGAGATATACTGTGGACAGACTGAGAGTTATACTGGGGAGTGAGATATACTGTGGACAGACTGAGGGGAGAGTTATACTGGGGAGTGAGATATACTGTGGACAGACTGAGAGTTATACTGGGGAGTGAGATATACTGTGGACAGACTGAGAGTTATACTGGGGAGTGAGATATATTGTGGTCAGACTGAGGGGAGAGTTATATTGGGGAATGAGATATACTGTGGACAGACTGAGAGTTATACTGGGGAGTGAGATATATTGTGGTCAGACTGAGGGGGGAGAGTTATATTGGGGAGTGAGATATACTGTGGACAGACTGAGAGTTATACTGGGGAGTGAGATATATTGTGGTCAGACTGAGGGGAGAGTTATATTGGGGAATGAGATATACTGTGGACAGACTGAGAGTTATACTGGGGAGTGAGATATATTGTGGTCAGACAGAGTTATACTGGGGAGTGAGATATACTGTGGACAGGCTGAGGGGAGAGTTATACTGGGGAGTGAGATATACTGTGGACAGGCTGAGGGGAGAGTTATATCTCTTCTCCTGTGAGGTCAGTGTGCTGGTCAGTGTGCTGGTCAGTGTGCTGGTCAGTGTGCTGGTCAGTGTGCTGGTCAGTGTGCTGGTCAGTGTGCTGGTCAGTGTGCTGGTCAGTGTGCTGGTCAGTGTGCTGGTCAGTGTGCTGGATTGTTCCACTGACATCAATAGTTTCACCATTAGAAAGGAAAGCATCAGCTATTGAGGGAATGACTGGCTGGAGAAGTATGTGTCTCTGGACCAAATGGTACCCTATTCCCTACAGAGAGCCCTATGGGCCCGGTCAAACACTACATAGGGAATAGGCTCCCATTTGGGACACATTTTATGCGTTGGTCTGCCAAAGACCTGTTGAGTTATGATGTCATTATGATGTGGTTAGTTAATTAACAGTTAATTAGTCCAGATGTGAGTGAGGTTCAGTATTGAGTCCTGAAGACCATGTCTGTCACTATGGAAACAATACTCAGCCATAATCCTTTTGGAAGAACAATCAAATGGGAAAATTAATTATGAAATTCAGTTCTAGATAGTTTGAAACAAGACAACCCGCATGATGCATTTCAAAATCAAATTAAATCAATCATTTGTCACATGCGCTGAATAAAACAAGCCCTTAACATTACTGTGAAATGCTGACTGACAAGCCCTTAACCTTACCGTGAAATGCTGACTGACAAGCCCTTAACCTTACCGTGAAATGCTGACTGACAAGCCCTTAACCTTACCGTGAAATGCTGACTGACAAGCCCTTAACCTTACCGTGAAATGCTGACTGACAAGCCCTTAACATTACCGTGAAATGCTGACTGACAAGCCCTTAATCTTACCGTGAAATGCTTTGACTGACAAGCCCTTAATCTTACCTAGTGAAATGCTGACTGACAAGCCAGTAATATTGTCTTTGTTCTAACCATAAACTAATATTGTCTTTGTTCTAACCATCATATCTTCCTTAACCTTACCGGCAGTAATATTGACTTTGACAAGCCATAACCTTATCTTCGTAGCAGAAATGCTGACTGACATGCCCTTAACATTACCGTGTTAATATTGTCATTGTTCTAAACATAAACCACATATCTTCTAGCAGTAATATTGTCTTTGTTCTAACCATAAACTATATATCTTCTAGCAGTAATATTGTCTTTGTTCTAACCACAAACCACATATCTTCTAGCAGTAATATTGTCTTTGTTCTAACCATAAACTATATATCTTCTAGCAGTAATATTGTCTTTGTTCTAACCATAAACCACATATCTTCTAGCAGTAATATTGTCATTGTTCTAAACATAAACCACATATCTTCTAGCAGTAATATTGTCTTTGTTCTAACCATAAACCACATATCCTCTAGCAGTAATATTGTCTTTGTTCTAACCACATATCCTCTAGCAGTAATATTGTCTTTGTTCTAACCATAAACCACATATCCTCTAGCAGTAATATTCTCTTTGTTCTAACCATAAACCACATATCTTCTAGCAATAATATTGTCTTTGTTCTAACCACAAACCACATATCCTCTAGCAGTAATATTGTCTTTGTTCTAAACATAAACCACATATCTTCTAGCAGTAATATTGTCTTTGTTCTAACCATAAACCACATATCCTCTAGCAGTAATATTGTCTTTGTTCTAACCACATATCCTCTAGCAGTAATATTGTCTTTGTTCTAACCATAAACCACATATCCTCTAGCAGTAATATTCTCTTTGTTCTAACCATAAACCACATATCTTCTAGCAATAATATTGTCTTTGTTCTAACCACAAACCACATATCCTCTAGCAGTAATATTGTCTTTGTTCTAACCACAAACCACATATCCTCTAGCAGTAATATTGTCTTTGTTCTAACCATAAACCACATATCTTCTAGCAGTAATATTGTCTTTGTTCTAACCACAAACCACATATCCTCTAGCAGTAATATTGTCTTTGTTCTAACCATAAACCACATATCTTCTAGCAGTAATATTGTCATTGTTCTAACCATAAACCACATATCCTCTAGCAGTAATATTGTCTTTGTTCTAACCACAAACCACATATCTTCTAGCAGTAATATTGTCTTTGTTCTAACCATAAACCACATACTGTATCTTCTAGCAGTAATGTTGTATTTGTTCTAACCATAAACCACATATCCTCTAGCAGTAATATTGTCTTTGTTCTAACCATAAACCACATATCTTCTAGCAGTAATATTGTCTTTGTTCTAACCATAAACCACATATCTTCTAGCAGTAATATTGTCTTTGTTCTAACCACAAACCACATATCTTCTAGCAGTAATGTTGTATTTGTTCTAACCATAAACCACATATCTTCTAGCAGTAATATTGTCTTTGTTCTAACCATAAACCACATATCTTATAACAGTAATATTGTCTTTGTTCTAACCACAAACCACATATCTTCTAGCAGTAATGTTGTATTCGTTCTAACCACAAACCACATATCTTCTAGCAGTAATATTGTCTTTGTTCTAACCACAAACCACATATCTTCTAGCAGTAATATTGTCTTTGTTCTAACCATAAACCACATATATTCTAGCAGTAATATTGTCTTTGTTCTAACCACAAACCACATATCTTCTAGCAGTAATATTGTCTTTGTTCTAACCACAAACCACATATCTTCTAGCAGTAATATTGTCTTTGTTCTAACCATAAACCACATATCTTCTAGCAGTAATATTGTCTTTGTTCTAACCACAAACCACATATCCTCTAGCAGTAATATTGTCTTTGTTCTAACCACAAACCACATATCTTCTAGCAGTAATATTGTCTTTGTTCTAACCATAAACCACATATCCTCTAGCAGTAATATTGTCTTTGTTCTAACCATAAACCACATATCCTCTAGCAGTAATATTGTCTTTGTTCTAACCACAAACCACATATCCTCTAGCAGTAATATTGTCTTTGTTCTAACCACAAACCACATATCCTCTAGCAGTAATATTGTTTTCACTATACAATGTTTTTGGAAAGTATTCAGACCCCTTGACTTTTTCCAAATGTTGTTACTTTACAGCCATATTCTGAAATGGATTACATTTAAAAAATATTTAAATAATAAATAATAATACAATTCATCCTCAGCAATCAGCCCACAAGACCCTATAATGACAAAATTAATTATACCCTTTCTATGAAACTCCAAATTGAGGTCAGGTGAATCCTGTTTCCATTCCATCATCCTTGAGATGTTTCTACAACTTGATTGGTCCACCTGTGTTATTTCAATTGATTGGACATGATTTGGAAAGGCACACCTGTCTATATAAGATCCCACAGTTGACAGAGCATGGCAGACCAAACCATGAGGTCGAAGGAATTCTCTATAGAGCGCCGGGACAGGATTGTGTCGAGGCACAGATCTGGGGAAGGGTACCAAATCATTTCTGCAACATTGAAGGTCCACAAGAATGCAGTGGCCTCCATCATTCTTAAATGAAAGTTTGGAACCACCAAGACTCTTGAAAGTCTGGCCGCCTGGCCAAACTGAGCAATTGGGGGAGAAGGGCCTTGCTCAGGGAGGTGACCAAGAACCCGATGGTCACTTTGACAGAGCTCTAGAGTTCCTCTGTGGAGATGGGAGAACCTTCCAGAAGGACAACCATCTCTGCAGCACTCCACCAATCAGGCCTTTATGTTAGAGTGGCCAGATGGAAGCCACTCCTAAGTGAAAGGCACATGACAGCTCGCTTGGAGTTTGCCAAAAGGCACCTAAAGACACCCAGACCATGAGAAACAAGATTCTCTGGTCTGATGAAACCAAGATTGAACTCTCTGAATGCCAAGCGTCACGTCTGGAGGAAACCTGGCAACCTGGTCCTTCTGTAGCTCAGTTGGTAGAGCATGGCGCTTGTAACGCCAGGGTAGTGGGTTCGATTCCCCGGGACCACCCATACGTAGAATGTATGCACACATGACTGTAAGTCGCTTTGGATAAAAGCGTCAGCTAAATGGCATATTATTATTATATCCCTACGTTGAAGCATAGTGGTGACAGCATCATGCTGTAGAGATGTTTTTCAGCGGCAGGGACTGGGAGACTAGTCAGGATCGAGTCAAAGATTAACAGAGCAAAGTACAGAGATCCTTAATGAAGACCTGCTCCAGAGCGCTCAGGACATCAGAGCACATATCCTCTTGTTGTTATATTGTCTTAGCTGTAACTATAAAGCACATATCCTCTTGTTGTTATATTGTCTTAGCTGTAACTCTAAAGCACATATCCTCTTGTTGTTATATTGTCTTAGCTGTAACTCTAAAGCACATATCCTCTTGTTGTTATATTGTCTTAGCTGTAACTCTAAAGCACATATCCTCTTGTTGTTATATTGTCTTAGCTGTAACTCTAAAGCACATATCCTCTTGTTGTTATATTGTCTTAGCTGTAACTCTAAAGCACATATCCTCTTGTTGTTATATTGTCTTAGCTGTAACTCTAAAGCACATATCCTCTTGTTGTTATATTGTCTTAGCTGTAACTATAAAGCACATATCCTCTTGTTGTTAAATTGTCTTAGCTGTAACTCTAAAGCACATATCCTCTTGTTGTTATATTGTCTTAGCTGTCTATAAAGCACATATCCTCTTGTTGTTAAATTGTCTTAGCTGTAACTCTAAAGCACATATCCTCTTGTTGTTATATTGTCTTAGCTGTAACTATAAAGCACATATCCTCTTGTTGTTAAATTGTCTTAGCTGTAACTTGCACATATCCTCTTGTTGTTATATTGTCTTAGCTGTAACTATAAAGCACATATCCTCTTGTTGTTAAATTGTCTTAGCTGTAACTCTAAAGCACATATCCTCTTGTTGTTAAATTGTCTTAGCTGTAACTATAAAGCACATATCCTCTTGTTGTTAAATTGTCTTAGCTGTAACTCTAAAGCACATATCCTCTTGTTGTTATATTGTCTTAGCTGTAACTATAAAGCACATATCCTCTTGTTGTTAAATTGTCTTAGCTGTAACTCTAAAGCACATATCCTCTTGTTGTTATATTGTCTTAGCTGTAACTCTAAAGCACATATCCTCTTGTTGTTATATTGTCTTAGCTGTAACTTAAAGCACATATCCTCTTGTTGTTATATTGTCTTAGCTGTAACTCTAAAGCACATATCCTCTTGTTGTTATATTGTCTTAGCTGTAACTCTAAAGCACATATCCTCTTGTTGTTATATTGTAACTTAGCTGTTATATTGTCTTAGCTGTAACTATAAAGCACATATCCTCTTGTTGTTATATTGTCTTAGCTGTAACTCTAAAGCACATATCCTCTTGTTGTTATATTGTCTTAGCTGTAACTCTAAAGCACATATCCTCTTGTTGTTATATTGTCTTAGCTGTAACTCTAAAGCACATATCCTCTTGTTGTTATATTGTCTTAGCTGTAACTCTAAAGCACATATCCTCTTGTTGTTATATTGTCTTAGCTGTAACTCTAAAGCACATATCCTCTTGTTGTTATATTGTCTTAGCTGTAACTATAAAGCACATATCCTCTTGTTGTTATATTGTCTTAGCTGTAACTCTAAAGCACATATCCTCTTGTTGTTATATTGTCTTAGCTGTAACTCTAAAGCACATATCCTCTTGTTGTTATATTGTCTTAGCTGTAACTATAAAGCACATATCCTCTTGTTGTTATATTGTCATATCCTCTTGTTGTTATATTGTCTTAGCTGTAACTATAAAGCACATATCCTCTAGTTGTTATATTGTCTTAGCTGTAACTCTAAAGCACATATCCTCTTGTTGTTATATTGTCTTAGCTGTAACTCTAAAGCACATATCCTCTTGTTGTTATATTGTCTTAGCTATAACTCTAAAGCACATATCCTCTTGTTGTTATATTGTCTTAGCTGTAACTCTAAAGCCATATCCTCTTGTTGTTATATTGTCTTAGCTGTAACTCTAAAGCGCATATCCTCTTGTTGTTATATTGTCTTAGCTGTAACTCTAAAGCACATATCCTCTTGTTGTTAACTACATAGCCGTCTTTGTATCAAAGATAATTGCATAATTATCGTATTTCGTCGTCTAACGTAGTCTTCACTGCTATTTGCCCAGCAGCTAGCCAGCTAGCCAGCTAGCATACGCCCACTGATTAGCAGCACTGTAGTAACTATTACACTCAACTGAACGACTTGATTAGTGTAGTGTTAGCTAGCTACATAGCTGTCTTTGCTGTCTTCGTATCCAAGATAATTGTGTAGTTTAGAGTGTGTAGTCTTAGAGTGATTATCTTAATTTACCGAGGTTAGCTAGCCAGCTATTTGTCGTCCTTAACGTAGGAGACTCTGCTAGCTAGCCAACAGCTAACAGCTAACAGCTAGCCAACGTCTACTGAATAGAACTCAACAACCCGGTCGCATTCACAGGTAGTATCACATTTTCATTTCATTTCATTACAGTACAACGGTTTGATTTGTTTGATCGTAGCTAGCTACATAGCTAGCTACATAGCCGTCTTTGTATCAAAGATAATTGTGTAGTCTAGAGCGATTTTCTAGGTTAGCTAGCCAGCTATTGTCGTTCTTTTAACGCAACGTAACGTAAACAACACTGCTAGCTAGCCAGCTAGCCCCCGAATAGCAGCACTGCAGAAACTATTACACTCAACGGAACGACTTGATTAGTGTAGTGTCAACAACGCAGCCACTGCCAGCTAGCCTACTTCAGCAGTACTGTATCATTTTAATCATTTTAGTCAATAAGATTCTTGCTACGTAAGCTTAACTTTCTGAACATTCGAGACGTGTAGTCCACTTGTCATTCCAATCTCCTTTGCATTAGCGTAGCCTCTTCTGTAGCCTGTCAACTATGTGTCTGTCTATCCCTGTTCACTCCTCTCTGCACAGACCATACAAACGCTCCACACCGCGTGGCCGCGGCCACCCTAATCTGGTGTTCCCAGCGCGCACGACCCATGTGGAGTTCCAGGTCTCCGGTAGCCTCTGGAACTGCCGATCTGCGGCCAACAAGGCAGAGTTCATCTCAGCCTATGCCTCCCTCCAGTCCCTCGACTTCTTGGCACTGACGGAAACATGGATCACCACAGACAACACTGCTACTCCTACTGCTCTCTCTTCGTCCGCCCACGTGTTCTTGCACACACCGAGAGCTTCTGGTCAGCGGGGTGGTGGCACCGGGATCCTCATCTCTCACAAGTGGTCATTCTCTCTTTCTCCCCTTACCCATCTGTCTATCGCCTCCTTTGAATTCCATGCTGTCACAGTTACCAGCCCTTTCAAGCTTAACATCCTTATCATTTATCGCCCTCCAGGTCCCCTCGGAGAGTTCATCAATGAGCTTGATACCTTGATAAGCTCCTTTCCTGAGGACGGCTCACCTCTCACAGTGCTGGGCGACTTTAACCTCCCCACGTCTACCTTTGACTCATTCCTCTCTGCGTCCTTCTTTCCACTCCTCTCCTCTTTTGACCTCACCCTCTCACCTTCCCCCCCTACTCACAAGGCAGGCAATACGCTCGACCTCATCTTTACTAGATGCTGTTCTTCCACTAACCTCATTGCAACTCCCCTCCAAGTCTCCGACCACTACCTTGTATCCTTTTCCCTCTCGCTCTCATCTAACACCTCCCACACTGCCCCTACTCGGATGGTATCGCGCCGTCCCAACCTTCGCTCTCTCTCCCCCGCTACTCTCTCCTCTTCCATCCTATCATCTCTTCCCTCTGCTCCAACCTTCTCCAACCTATCTCCTGATTCTGCCTCCTCAACCCTCCTCTCCTCCCTTTCTGCATCCTTTGACTCTCTATGTCCCCTATCCTCCAGGCCGGCTCGGTCCTCCCCTCCCGCCCCGTGGCTCGACGACTCACTGCGAGCTCACAGAACAGGGCTCCGGGCAGCCGAGCGGAAATGGAGGAAAACTCGCCTCCCTGCGGACCTGGCATCCTTTCACTCCCTCCACTCTACATTTTCCTCCTCTGTCTCTGCTGCTATAAAGCCATTTTCTACCATTCTAAATTCCAAGCATCTGCCTCTAACCCTAGGAAGCTCTTTGCCACCTTCTCCTCCCTCCTGAATCCTCCCCCTCCTCCCTCTCTGCAGATGACTTCGTCAACCACTTTGAAAAGAAGGTCGACGACATCCGATCCTCGTTTGCTAAGTCAAACGGCACCGCTGGTTCTGCTCACACTGCCCTACCCTGTGCTCTGACCTCTTTCTCCCCTCTCTCTCCAGATGAAATCTCGCGTCTTGTGACGGCCGGCCGCCCAACAACCTGCCCGCTTGACCCTATCCCCTCCTCTCTTCTCCAGACCATTTCCGGAGACCTTCTCCCTTACCTCACCTCGCTCATCAACTCATCCCTGACCGCTGGCTACGTCCCTTCCGTCTTCAAGAGAGCGAGAGTTGCACCCCTTCTGAAAAAACCTACACTCGATCCCTCCGATGTCAACAACTACAGACCAGTATCCCTTCTTTCTTTTCTCTCCAAAACTCTTGAACGTGCCGTCCTTGGCCAGCTCTCCCGCTATCTCTCTCTGAATGACCTTCTTGATCCTAATCAGTCAGGTTTCAAGACTAGTCATTCAACTGAGACTGCTCTTATCTGTATCACGGAGGCGCTCCGCACTGCTAAAGCTAACTCTCTCTCCTCTGCTCTCATCCTTCTAGACCTATCGGCTGCCTTCGATACTGTGAACCATCAGATCCTCCTCTCCACCCTCTCCGAGTTGGGCATCTCCGGCGCGGCCCACGCTTTGATTGCGTCCTACCTGACAGGTCGCTTCTACCAGGTGGCGTGGCGAGAATCTGCCTCCTCACCACGCGCTCTCACCACTGGTGTCCCCCAGGGCTCTGTTCTAGGCCCTCTCCTATTCTCGCTATACACCAAGTCACTTGGCTCTGTCATAACCGCACATGGTCTCTCCTATCATTGCTATGCATACGACACACAATTAATCTTCTCCTTTCCCCCTTCTGATGCCAAGGTGGGCGAATCGCATCTCTGCATGTCTGGCAGACATATCAGTGTGGATGACGGATCACCACCTCAAGCTGAACCTCGGCAAGACGGAGCTGCTCTTCCTCCCGGGGAAGGACTGCCAGTTCCATGATCTCGCCATCACGGTTGACAACTCCATTGTGTCCTCCTCCCAGAGCGCTAAGAACCTTGGCGTGATCCTGGACAACACCCTGTCGTTCTCAACTAACCTCAAGGCGGTGGCCCGTTCCTGTAGGTTCATGCTCTACAACATCCGCAGAGTACGACCCTGCCTCACACAGGAAGCGGCGCATGTCCTAATCCAGGCACTTGTCATCTCCCGTCTGGATTACTGCAACTCGCTGTTGGCTGGGCTCCCTGCCTGTGCCATTAAACCCCTACAACTCATCCAGAACGCCGCAGCCCGTCTGGTGTTCAACCTTCCCAAGTTCTCTCACGTCACCCCGCTCCTCCGCTCTCTCCACTGGCTTCCAGTTGAAGCTCGCATCCGCTACAAGACCATGGTGCTTGCCTACGTAGCTGTGAGGGGAACGGCACCTCAGTACCTCCAGGCTCTGATCAGGCCCTACACCCAAACAAGGGCACTGCGTTCATCCACCTCTGGCCTGCTCGCCTCCCTACCACTGAGGAAGTACAGTTCCCGCTCAGCCCAGTCAAAAGTGTTCGCTGCTCTGGCCCCCAATGGTGGAACAAACTCCCCACGACGCCAGGACAGCGGAGTCAATCACCACCTTCCGGAGACACCTGAAACCCCACCTCTTTAAGGAATACCTAGGATAGGATAAAGTAATCCTTCTCACCCCCCTTAAAAGATTTAGATGCACTATTGTAAAGTGGCTGTTCCACTGGATGTCATAAGGTGAATGCACCAATTTGTAAGTCGCTCTGGATAAGAGCGTCTGCTAATGACTTAAATGTAATGTAAATGTAAATAAAGGTCAAATAAAAATACTATTTTTGACCAGACAGCATCAGATAGATGGGCTACACATACTGAGGGGCACTGTTTAGTTCGCTCGAATGCTTTCTCTGGTCTTGCAAACTGAAGGAAAAATAAATTATTCATCAATTTTTTGGGGGAAGCCTGGCTTCCCTTATCATCCATGGATACCACTGCATAAAGGAAGGGACCAGGAAATCTGGTCACAATGCAGACACAGTGGGACAGACACATTTTAGTACCATGTGTAGACACATTTCTGGAAATGTGGGGACAATCAGAATGTAGACAAGGGACCCATGTTAGCACCAGGTATACATGGGGCTTCTCTCTCTTCACTGGTAGTTATTTAATTACCCTCATCAGTGTTCCACTGTGACATGCTCACCATCGTCATCATGGCAGCTGTGTTTATCTGAAAGGACATTGCCACGACCCTCTGCCCTCACAATGAACTGATCTTTCAGCCAATCAGATGGCAGTACGGCCTGCTTCTACAGTTCACTGTCGCTGGAAAACACACACACACACACAGCCTTGTTTTTATGACGTTGTGGGACAAAAAGTGTGGAACATGAATTGTGAGGAGTAGCCTTTCCGCAGGTCGTTCCTGAAAAGAATCTGATCACTTGAAATTAACACAATAAAGAAGCTTTGTCCTCTGACTGGGCCATAACTCTTGGGGACCTTTTTTCAGGCTTTTATTATTTGTGGGGCTCTCCTTTATACACACAGACAGACAGACAGACAGACAGACAGACAGACAGACAGACAGACAGACAGACAGACAGACAGACAGACAGACAGACAGACAGACAGACACACACACAGAGAGAGAGAGAAGGGACATTTCCTGCGTACCTCTGCTTATTCCTAATTTTATCAGTAAAAAAAATACAGTACTGTTGGAATATAAAGCCTCAATTTGACACAGCTGTCCACTATGGTGTGAACTTAAAGGGATACTTCAGGACAGTGTATCCAATAGGAAGGAAGGTGCTAACTAGACAGTGTATCCAATAGGAAGGAAGGTGCTAACTAGACAGTGTATCCAATAGGAAGGAAGGTGCTAACTAGACAGTGTATCCAGTAGGAAGGAAGGTGCTAACTAGACAGTGTATCCAATAGGAAGGAACTAGACAGTGTATCCAATAGGAAGGAAGGTGCTAACTAGACAGTGTATCCAGTAGGAAGGAAGGTGCTAACTAGACAGTGTATCCAGTAGGAAGGAAGGTGCTAACTAGACAGTGTATCCAGTAGGAAGGAAGGTGCTAACTAGACAGTGTATCCAATAGGAAGGAAGGTGCTAACTAGACAGTGTATCCAATAGGAAGGAAGGTGCTAACTAGACAGTGTATCCAATAGGAAGGAAGGTGCTAACTAGACAGTGTATCAATAGGAAGGAACTAGACAGTGTATCCAATAGGAAGGAAGGTGCTAACCAGACAGTGTATCCAATAGGAAGGAAGGTGCTAACTAGACAGTGTATCCAGTAGGAAGGAAGTTGCTAACTAGACAGTGTTTCCAGTAGGAAGGAAGTTGCTAACTAGACAGTGTATCCAGTAGGAAGAAGGTGCTAACTAGACAGTGTATCAATAGGAAGGAACTAGACAGTGTATCCAGTAGGAAGGAAGGTGCTAACTAGACAGTGTATCCAATAGGAAGGAAGTTGCTATCTAGACAGTGTATCCAGTAGGAAGGAAGGTGCTAACTAGACAGTGTATCCAGTAGGAAGGAAGGTGCTAACTAGACAGTGTATCCAATAGGAAGGAAGGTGCTAACTAGACAGTGTATCCAATAGGAAGGAAGGTGCTAACTAGACAGTGTATCCAATAGGAAGGAAGGTGCTAACTAGACAGTGTATCCAGTAGGAAGGAAGGTGCTAACTATACAGTGTATCCAATAGGAAGGAAGGTGCTAACTAGACAGTGTATCCAATAGGAAGGAAGGTGCTAACTAGACAGTGTATCCAATAGGAAGGAACTAGACAGTGTATCCAATAGGAAGGAAGGTGCTAACTAGACAGTGTATCCAGTAGGAAGGAAGGTGCTAACTAGACAGTGTATCCAGTAGGAAGGAAGGTGCTAACTAGACAGTGTATCCAGTAGGAAGGAACTAGACAGTGTATCCAATAGGAAGGAAGGTGCTAACTAGACAGTGTATCCAGTAGGAAGGAAGGTGCTAACTAGACAGTGTATCCAATAGGAAGGAACTAGACAGTGTATCCAATAGGAAGGAAGGTGCTAACTAGACAGTGTATCCAGTAGGAAGGAAGGTGCTAACTAGACAGTGTATCCAATAGGAAGGAACTAGACAGTGTATCCAATAGGAAGGAAGGTGCTAACTAGACAGTGTATCCAGTAGGAAGGAAGGTGCTAACTAGACAGTGTATCCAATAGGAAGGAAGTTGCTATCTAGACAGTGTATCCAGTAGGAATGAAGGTGCTAACTAGACAGTGTATCCAGTAGGAAGGAAGGTGCTAACTAGACAGTGTATCCAGTAGGAAGGAAGGTGCTAACTAGACAGTGTATCCAGTAGGAAGGAAGGTGCTAACTAGACAGTGTATCCAGTAGGAAGGAAGGTGCTAACTAGACAGTGTATCCAATAGGAAGGAAGTTGCTAACTAGACAGTGTATCCAGTAGGAAGGAAGTTGCTAACTAGACAGTGTATCCAGTAGGAAGGAAGGTGCTAACTAGACAGTGTATCCAATAGGAAGGAAGGTGCTAACTAGACAGTGTATCCAATAGGAAGGAACTAGACAGTGTATCCAATAGGAAGGAAGGTGCTAACCAGACAGTGTATCCAATAGGAAGGAAGGTGCTAACTAGACAGTGTATCCAGTAGGAAGGAAGTTGCTAACTAGACAGTGTTTCCAGTAGGAAGGAAGTTGCTAACTAGACAGTGTATCCAGTAGGAAGAAGGTGCTAACTAGACAGTGTATCCAATAGGAAGGAACTAGACAGTGTATCCAGTAGGAAGGAAGGTGCTAACTAGACAGTGTATCCAATAGGAAGGAAGTTGCTATCTAGACAGTGTATCCAGTAGGAAGGAAGGTGCTAACTAGACAGTGTATCCAATAGGAAGGAAGTTGCTAACTAGACAGTGTATCCAATAGGAAGGAAGGTGCTAACTAGACAGTGTATCCAGTAGGAAGGAAGGTGCTAACTAGACAGTGTATCCAATAGGAAGGAAGTTGCTAACTAGACAGTGTATCCAGTAGGAAGGAAGGTGCTAACTAGACAGTGTATCCAATAGGAAGGAAGGTGCTAACTAGACAGTGTATCCAATAGGAAGGAAGGTGCTAACTAGACAGTGTATCCAATAGGAAGGAACTAGACAGTGTATCCAATAGGAAGGAAGGTGCTAACTAGACAGTGTATCAGTAGGAAGGAAGGTGCTAACTAGACAGTGTATCCAATAGGAAGGAAGGTGCTAACTAGACAGTGTATCCAATAGGAAGGAACTAGACAGTGTATCCAATAGGAAGGAAGGTGCTAACTAGACAGTGTATCCAGTAGGAAGGAAGGTGCTAACTAGACAGTGTATCCAATAGGAAGGAACTAGACAGTGTATCCAATAGGAAGGAAGGTGCTAACTAGACAGTGTATCCAGTAGGAAGGAAGGTGCTAACTAGACAGTGTATCCAATAGGAAGGAACTAGACAGTGTATCCAATAGGAAGGAAGGTGCTAACTAGACAGTGTATCCAGTAGGAAGGAAGGTGCTAACTAGACAGTGTATCCAATAGGAAGGAAGTTGCTATCTAGACAGTGTATCCAGTAGGAATGAAGGTGCTAACTAGACAGTGTATCCAGTAGGAAGGAAGGTGCTAACTAGACAGTGTATCCAGTAGGAAGGAAGGTGCTAACTAGACAGTGTATCCAGTAGGAAGGAAGGTGCTAACTAGACAGTGTATCCAGTAGGAAGGAAGGTGCTAACTAGACAGTGTATCCAATAGGAAGGAAGTTGCTAACTAGACAGTGTATCCAGTAGGAAGGAAGTTGCTAACTAGACAGTGTATCCAGTAGGAAGGAAGGTGCTAACTAGACAGTGTATCCAATAGGAAGGAAGGTGCTAACTAGACAGTGTATCCAATAGGAAGGAAGGTGCTAACTAGACAGTGTATCCAATAGGAAGGAACTAGACAGTGTATCCAATAGGAAGGAAGGTGCTAACTAGACAGTGTTTCCAGTAGGAAGGAAGTTGCTAACTAGACAGTGTATCCAGTAGGAAGAAGGTGCTAACTAGACAGTGTATCAATAGGAAGGAACTAGACAGTGTATCCAGTAGGAAGGAAGGTGCTAACTAGACAGTGTATCCAATAGGAAGGAAGTTGCTATCTAGACAGTGTATCCAGTAGGAAGGAAGGTGCTAACTAGACAGTGTATCCAGTAGGAAGGAAGGTGCTAACTAGACAGTGTATCCAATAGGAAGGAAGGTGCTAACTAGACAGTGTATCCAGTAGGAAGGAAGGTGCTAACTAGACAGTGTATCCAATAGGAAGGAAGGTGCTAACTAGACAGTGTATCCAGTAGGAAGGAAGGTGCTAACTACAGTGTACAATAGGAAGGAAGTAGACAGTATCCAATAGGAAGGAAGGAAGACAGTGCTAACTAGACAGTGTATCCAATAGGAAGGAAGGTGCTAACTAGACAGTGTATCCAATAGGAAGGAAGGTGAACTAGACAGTGTATCCAATAGGAAGGAAGGTGCTAACTAGACAGTGTATAGGAAGGAACCAGTGTATCCAATAGGAAGGAAGGTGCTAACTAGACAGTGTATCCAGTAGGAAGGAAGGTGCTAACTAGACAGTGTATCCAATAGGAAGGAACTAGACAGTGTATCCAATAGGAAGGAAGGTGCTAACTAGACAGTGTATCCAGTAGGAAGGAAGGTGCTAACTAGACAGTGTATCCAATAGGAAGGAACTAGACAGTGTATCCAATAGGAAGGAAGGTGCTAACTAGACAGTGTATCCAGTAGGAAGGAAGGTGCTAACTAGACAGTGTATCCAATAGGAAGGAAGTTGCTATCTAGACAGTGTATCCAGTAGGAAGGAAGGTGCTAACTATACAGTGTATCCAATAGGAAGGAAGGTGCTAACTAGACAGTGTATCCAATAGGAAGGAAGTTGCTATCTAGACAGTGTATCCAGTAGGAATGAAGGTGCTAACTAGACAGTGTATCCAGTAGGAAGGAAGGTGCTAACTAGACAGTGTATCCAGTAGGAAGGAAGGTGCTAACTAGACAGTGTATCCAGTAGGAAGGAAGGTGCTAACTAGACAGTGTATCCAGTAGGAAGGAAGGTGCTAACTAGACAGTGTATCCAATAGGAAGGAAGTTGCTAACTAGACAGTGTATCCAGTAGGAAGGAAGTTGCTATCTAGACAGTGTATCCAGTAGGAAGGAAGGTGCTAACTAGACAGTGTATCCAGTAGGAAGGAAGGTGCTAACTAGACAGTGTATCCAGTAGAAAGGAAGGTGCTAACTAGACAGTGTATCCAATAGGAAGTAGCTAGACAGTGTATCCAATAGGAAGGAAGTTGCTATCTAGACAGTGTATCCAGTAGGAAGGAAGGTGCTAACTAGACAGTGTATCCAGTAGGAAGGAAGATGCTAACTAGACAGTGTATCCAATAGGAAGGAACTAGACAGTGTTTCCAATAGGAAGGAAGGTGCTAACTAGACAGTGTATCCAATAGGAAGGAAGGTGCTAACTAGACAGTGTTTCCAATAGGAAGGAAGGTGCTAACTAGACAGTGTATCCAGTAGGAAGGAAGGTGCTAACTAGACAGTGTATCCAATAGGAAGGAACTAGACAGTGTTTCCAATAGGAAGGAAGGTGCTAACTAGACAGTGTATCCAATAGGAAGGAATGTGCTAACTAGACAGTGTTTCCAATAGGAAGGAAGGTGCTAACTAGACAGTGTATCCAGTAGGAAGGAAGGTGCTAACTAGACAGTGTATCCAATAGGAAGGAACTAGACAGTGTTTCCAATAGGAAGGAAGGTGCTAACTAGACAGTGTATCCAGTAGGAAGGAAGGTGCTAACTAGACAGTGTATCCAATAGGAAGGAAGGTGCTAACTAGACAGTGTATCCAGTAGGAAGGAAGGTGCTAACTAGACAGTGTATCCAATAGGAAGGAACTAGACAGTGTATCCAATAGGAAGGAAGGTGCTAACTAGACAGCGTATCCAGTAGGAAGGAAGGTGCTAACTAGACAGTGTATCCAATAGGAAGGAACTAGACAGTGTATCCAATAGGAAGGAAGGTGCTAACTAGACAGTGTATCCAGTAGGAAGGAAGGTGCTAACTAGACAGTGTATCCAATAGGAAGGAAGTTGCTATCTAGACAGTGTATCCAGTAGGAAGGAAGGTGCTAACTATACAGTGTATCCAATAGGAAGGAAGGTGCTAACTAGACAGTGTATCCAATAGGAAGGAAGTTGCTAACTAGACAGTGTATCCAATAGGAAGGAACTAGACAGTGTTTCCAATAGGAAGGAAGGTGCTAACTAGACAGTGTATCCAATAGGAAGGAAGGTGCTAACTAGACAGTGTTTCCAATAGGAAGGAACTAGACAGTGTATCCAATAGGAAGGAAGGTGCTAACTAGACAGTGTATCCAGTAGGAAGGAAGGTGCTAACTAGACAGTGTATCCAATAGGAAGGAAGTTGCTATCTAGACAGTGTATCCAGTAGGAAGGAAGTTGCTAACTATACAGTGTATCCAATAGGAAGGAAGGTGCTAACTAGACAGTGTATCCAATAGGAAGGAAGTTGCTATCTAGACAGTGTATCCAGTAGGAATGAAGGTGCTAACTAGACAGTGTATCCAGTAGGAAGGAAGGTGCTAACTAGACAGTGTATCCAGTAGGAAGGAAGGTGCTAACTAGACAGTGTATCCAGTAGGAAGGAAGGTGCTAACTAGACAGTGTATCCAGTAGGAAGGAAGGTGCTAACTAGACAGTGTATCCAATAGGAAGGAAGTTGCTAACTAGACAGTGTATCCAGTAGGAAGGAAGTTGCTATCTAGACAGTGTATCCAGTAGGAAGGAAGGTGCTAACTAGACAGTGTATCCAGTAGGAAGGAAGGTGCTAACTAGACAGTGTATCCAGTAGAAAGGAAGGTGCTAACTAGACAGTGTATCCAATAGGAAGTAGCTAGACAGTGTATCCAATAGGAAGGAAGTTGCTATCTAGACAGTGTATCCAGTAGGAAGGAAGGTGCTAACTAGACAGTGTATCCAGTAGGAAGGAAGGTGCTAACTAGACAGTGTATCCAATAGGAAGGAACTAGACAGTGTTTCCAATAGGAAGGAAGGTGCTAACTAGACAGTGTATCCAATAGGAAGGAAGGTGCTAACTAGACAGTGTTTCCAATAGGAAGGAAGGTGCTAACTAGACAGTGTATCCAATAGGAAGGAACTAGACAGTGTATCCAATAGGAAGGAAGGTGCTAACTAGACAGTGTATCCTGTAGGAAGGAAGGTGCTAACTAGACAGTGTATCCAATAGGAAGGAACTAGACAGTGTATCCAATAGGAAGGAAGGTGCTAACTAGACAGTGTATCCAATAGGAAGGAAGTTGCTATCTAGACAGTGTATCCAGTAGGAAGGAAGGTGCTAACTATACAGTGTATCCAATAGGAAGGAAGGTGCTAACTAGACAGTGTATCCAGTAGAAAGGAAGGTGCTAACTAGACAGTGTATCCAGTAGGAAGGAAGGTGCTAACTAGACAGTGTATCCAGTAGGAAGGAAGGTGCTAACTAGACAGTGTATCCAATAGGAAGGAACTAGACAGTGTTTCCAATAGGAAGGAAGGTGCTAACTAGACAGTGTATCCAATAGGAAGGAAGGTGCTAACTAGACAGTGTTTCCAATAGGAAGGAAGGTGCTAACTAGACAGTGTATCCAATAGGAAGGAACTAGACAGTGTATCCAATAGGAAGGAAGGTGCTAACTAGACAGTGTATCCAGTAGGAAGGAAGGTGCTAACTAGACAGTGTATCCAATAGGAAGGAACTAGACAGTGTATCCAATAGGAAGGAAGGTGCTAACTAGACAGTGTATCCAGTAGGAAGGAAGGTGCTAACTAGACAGTGTATCCAATAGGAAGGAACTAGACAGTGTATCCAATAGGAAGGAAGGTGCTAACTAGACAGTGTATCCAATAGGAAGGAAGTTGCTATCTAGACAGTGTATCCAGTAGGAAGGAAGGTGCTAACTATACAGTGTATCCAATAGGAAGGAAGGTGCTAACTAGACAGTGTATCCAATAGGAAGGAAGTTGCTATCTAGACAGTGTATCCAGTAGGAATGAAGGTGCTAACTAGACAGTGTATCCAGTAGGAAGGAAGGTGCTAACTAGACAGTGTATCCAGTAGGAAGGAAGGTGCTAACTAGACAGTGTATCCAGTAGGAAGGAAGGTGCTAACTAGACAGTGTATCCAGTAGGAAGGAAGGTGCTAACTAGACAGTGTATCCAATAGGAAGGAAGTTGCTAACTAGACAGTGTATCCAGTAGGAAGGAAGTTGCTATCTAGACAGTGTATCCAGTAGGAAGGAAGGTGCTAACTAGACAGTGTATCCAGTAGGAAGGAAGGTGCTAACTAGACAGTGTATCCAGTAGAAAGGAAGGTGCTAACTAGACAGTGTATCCAATAGGAAGTAGCTAGACAGTGTATCCAATAGGAAGGAAGTTGCTATCTAGACAGTGTATCCAGTAGGAAGGAAGGTGCTAACTAGACAGTGTATCCAGTAGGAAGGAAGGTGCTAACTAGACAGTGTATCCAATAGGAAGGAACTAGACAGTGTTTCCAATAGGAAGGAAGGTGCTAACTAGACAGTGTATCCAATAGGAAGGAAGGTGCTAACTAGACAGTGTTTCCAATAGGAAGGAAGGTGCTAACTAGACAGTGTATCCAATAGGAAGGAACTAGACAGTGTATCCAATAGGAAGGAAGGTGCTAACTATACAGTGTATCCAATAGGAAGGAAGGTGCTAACTAGACAGTGTATCCAATAGGAAGGAAGTTGCTATCTAGACAGTGTATCCAGTAGGAATGAAGGTGCTAACTAGACAGTGTATCCAGTAGGAAGGAAGGTGCTAACTAGACAGTGTATCCAGTAGGAAGGAAGGTGCTAACTAGACAGTGTATCCAGTAGGAAGGAAGGTGCTAACTAGACAGTGTATCCAGTAGGAAGGAAGGTGCTAACTAGACAGTGTATCCAATAGGAAGGAAGTTGCTAACTAGACAGTGTATCCAGTAGGAAGGAAGTTGCTATCTAGACAGTGTATCCAGTAGGAAGGAAGGTGCTAACTAGACAGTGTATCCAGTAGGAAGGAAGGTGCTAACTAGACAGTGTATCCAGTAGAAAGGAAGGTGCTAACTAGACAGTGTATCCAATAGGAAGTAGCTAGACAGTGTATCCAATAGGAAGGAAGTTGCTATCTAGACAGTGTATCCAGTAGGAAGGAAGGTGCTAACTAGACAGTGTATCCAGTAGGAAGGAAGGTGCTAACTAGACAGTGTATCCAATAGGAAGGAACTAGACAGTGTTTCCAATAGGAAGGAAGGTGCTAACTAGACAGTGTATCCAATAGGAAGGAAGGTGCTAACTAGACAGTGTTTCCAATAGGAAGGAAGGTGCTAACTAGACAGTGTATCCAATAGGAAGGAACTAGACAGTGTATCCAATAGGAAGGAAGGTGCTAACTAGACAGTGTATCCTGTAGGAAGGAAGGTGCTAACTAGACAGTGTATCCAATAGGAAGGAACTAGACAGTGTATCCAATAGGAAGGAAGGTGCTAACTAGACAGTGTATCCAATAGGAAGGAAGTTGCTATCTAGACAGTGTATCCAGTAGGAAGGAAGGTGCTAACTATACAGTGTATCCAATAGGAAGGAAGGTGCTAACTAGACAGTGTATCCAGTAGAAAGGAAGGTGCTAACTAGACAGTGTATCCAGTAGGAAGGAAGGTGCTAACTAGACAGTGTATCCAGTAGGAAGGAAGGTGCTAACTAGACAGTGTATCCAATAGGAAGGAACTAGACAGTGTTTCCAATAGGAAGGAAGGTGCTAACTAGACAGTGTATCCAATAGGAAGGAAGGTGCTAACTAGACAGTGTTTCCAATAGGAAGGAAGGTGCTAACTAGACAGTGTATCCAATAGGAAGGAACTAGACAGTGTATCCAATAGGAAGGAAGGTGCTAACTAGACAGTGTATCCAGTAGGAAGGAAGGTGCTAACTAGACAGTGTATCCAATAGGAAGGAACTAGACAGTGTATCCAATAGGAAGGAAGGTGCTAACTAGACAGTGTATCCAGTAGGAAGGAAGGTGCTAACTAGACAGTGTATCCAATAGGAAGGAACTAGACAGTGTATCCAATAGGAAGGAAGGTGCTAACTAGACAGTGTATCCAATAGGAAGGAAGTTGCTATCTAGACAGTGTATCCAGTAGGAAGGAAGGTGCTAACTATACAGTGTATCCAATAGGAAGGAAGGTGCTAACTAGACAGTGTATCCAATAGGAAGGAAGTTGCTATCTAGACAGTGTATCCAGTAGGAATGAAGGTGCTAACTAGACAGTGTATCCAGTAGGAAGGAAGGTGCTAACTAGACAGTGTATCCAGTAGGAAGGAAGTTGCTAACTAGACAGTGTATCCAGTAGGAAGGAAGTTGCTATCTAGACAGTGTATCCAGTAGGAAGGAAGGTGCTAACTAGACAGTGTATCCAGTAGGAAGGAAGGTGCTAACTAGACAGTGTATCCAGTAGAAAGGAAGGTGCTAACTAGACAGTGTATCCAATAGGAAGTAGCTAGACAGTGTATCCAATAGGAAGGAAGTTGCTATCTAGACAGTGTATCCAGTAGGAAGGAAGGTGCTAACTAGACAGTGTATCCAGTAGGAAGGAAGGTGCTAACTAGACAGTGTATCCAATAGGAAGGAACTAGACAGTGTTTCCAATAGGAAGGAAGGTGCTAACTAGACAGTGTATCCAATAGGAAGGAAGGTGCTAACTAGACAGTGTTTCCAATAGGAAGGAAGGTGCTAACTAGACAGTGTATCCAATAGGAAGGAACTAGACAGTGTATCCAATAGGAAGGAAGGTGCTAACTATACAGTGTATCCAATAGGAAGGAAGGTGCTAACTAGACAGTGTATCCAATAGGAAGGAAGTTGCTATCTAGACAGTGTATCCAGTAGGAATGAAGGTGCTAACTAGACAGTGTATCCAGTAGGAAGGAAGGTGCTAACTAGACAGTGTATCCAGTAGGAAGGAAGGTGCTAACTAGACAGTGTATCCAGTAGGAAGGAAGGTGCTAACTAGACAGTGTATCCAGTAGGAAGGAAGGTGCTAACTAGACAGTGTATCCAATAGGAAGGAAGTTGCTAACTAGACAGTGTATCCAGTAGGAAGGAAGTTGCTATCTAGACAGTGTATCCAGTAGGAAGGAAGGTGCTAACTAGACAGTGTATCCAGTAGGAAGGAAGGTGCTAACTAGACAGTGTATCCAGTAGAAAGGAAGGTGCTAACTAGACAGTGTATCCAATAGGAAGTAGCTAGACAGTGTATCCAATAGGAAGGAAGTTGCTATCTAGACAGTGTATCCAGTAGGAAGGAAGGTGCTAACTAGACAGTGTATCCAGTAGGAAGGAAGGTGCTAACTAGACAGTGTATCCAATAGGAAGGAACTAGACAGTGTTTCCAATAGGAAGGAAGGTGCTAACTAGACAGTGTATCCAATAGGAAGGAAGGTGCTAACTAGACAGTGTTTCCAATAGGAAGGAAGGTGCTAACTAGACAGTGTATCCAATAGGAAGGAACTAGACAGTGTATCCAATAGGAAGGAAGGTGCTAACTAGACAGTGTATCCTGTAGGAAGGAAGGTGCTAACTAGACAGTGTATCCAATAGGAAGGAACTAGACAGTGTATCCAATAGGAAGGAAGGTGCTAACTAGACAGTGTATCCAATAGGAAGGAAGTTGCTATCTAGACAGTGTATCCAGTAGGAAGGAAGGTGCTAACTATACAGTGTATCCAATAGGAAGGAAGGTGCTAACTAGACAGTGTATCCAGTAGGAAGGAAGGTGCTAACTAGACAGTGTATCCAGTAGGAAGGAAGGTGCTAACTAGACAGTGTATCCAGTAGGAAGGAAGGTGCTAACTAGACAGTGTATCCAGTAGGAAGGAAGGTGCTAACTAGACAGTGTATCCAGTAGGAAGGCTAACTAGACAGTGTATCCAATAGGAAGGAAGGTGCTAACTAGACAGTGTATCCAGTAGGAAGGAAGGTGCTAACTAGACAGTGTATCCAGTAGGAAGGAAGGTGCTAACTAGACAGTGTATCCAGTAGGAAGGAAGGTGCTAACTAGACAGTGTATCCAATAGGAAGGAAGGTGCTAACTAGACAGTGTATCCAGTAGGAAGGAAGTTGCTATCTAGACAGTGTATCCAGTAGGAAGGAAGGTGCTAACTAGACAGTGTATCCAGTAGGAAGGAAGGTGCTAACTAGACAGTGTATCCAGTAGGAAGGAAGGTGCTAACTAGACAGTGTATCCAGGAAGGAAGTAGCTAGACAGTGTATCCAATAGGAAGGAAGGAAGGTGCTAACTAGACAGTGTATCCAGTAGGAAGGAAGGTGCTAACTAGACAGTGTATCCAGTAGGAAGGAAGGTGCTAGACAACTAGGAAGGAAGTGTGCTAACTAGACAGTGTATCCAATAGGAAGGAAGGTGCTAACTAGACAGTGTATCCAATAGGAAGGAAGGTGCTAACCAGTAGGAAGGAAGGTGCTAACTAGACAGTGTATCCAGTAGGAAGTGTATCCAATAGGAAGGAACTAGACAGTGTTTCCAATAGGAAGGAAGGTGCTAACTAGACAGTGTATCCAATAGGAAGGAAGGTGCTAACTAGACAGTGTTTCCAATAGGAAGGAAGGTGCTAACTAGACAGTGTATCCAGTAGGAAGGAAGGTGCTAACTAGACAGTGTATCCAATAGGAAGGAACTAGACAGTGTTTCCAATAGGAAGGAAGGTGCTAACTAGACAGTGTATCCAAGGAAGGAAAGTGCTAACTAGACAGTGTATCCAATAGGAAGGAAGGTGCTAACTAGACAGTGTATCCAGTAGGAAGGAAGGTGCTAACTAGACAGTGTATCCAATAGGAAGGAACTAGACAGTGTATCCAATAGGAAGGAAGGTGCTAACTAGACAGTGTATCCAGTAGGAAGGAAGGTGCTAACTAGACAGTGTATCCAATAGGAAGGAACTAGACAGTGTATCCAATAGGAAGGAAGGTGCTAACTAGACAGTGTATCCAGTAGGAAGGAAGGTGCTAACTAGACAGTGTATCCAATAGGAAGGAAGTTGCTAACTAGACAGTGTATCCAGTAGGAAGGAAGGTGCTAACTATACAGTGTATCCAATAGGAAGGAAGGTGCTAACTAGACAGTGTATCCAATAGGAAGGAAGGTGCTAGACAATCCAGTAGGAAGGAAGGTGCTAACTAGACAGTGTATCCAGTAGGAAGGAAGGTGCTAACTAACAATAGGAAGGAACTAGACAGTGTATCCAGTAGGAAGGAAGGTGCTAACTAGACAGTGTATCCAATAGGAAGGAAGTTGCTACTAGACAGTGTATCCAGTAGGAAGGAAGGTGCTAACTAGACAGTGTATCCAATAGGAAGGAAGGTGCTAACTAGACAGTGTATCCAATAGGAAGGAAGGTGCTAACTAGACAGTGTATCCAGTAGGAAGGAAGGTGCTAACTAGACAGTGTATCCAATAGGAAGGAAGGTGCTAACTAGACAGTCCAGTAGGAAGGAAGGTCCAACTAGGAAGGAAGGTGCTAACTAGACAGTGTATCCAATAGGAAGGAACTAGACAGTGTATCCAATAGGAAGGAAGGTGCTAACTAGACAGTGTATCCAGTAGGAAGGAAGGTGCTAACTAGACAGTGTATCCAATAGGAAGGAACTAGACAGTGTATCCAATAGGAAGGAAGGTGCTAACTAGACAGTGTATCCAGTAGGAAGGAAGGTGCTAACTAGACAGTGTATCCAATAGGAAGGAACTAGACAGTGTATCCAATAGGAAGGAAGGTGCTAACTAGACAGTGTATCCAATAGGAAGGAAGTTGCTATCTAGACAGTGTATCCAGTAGGAAGGAAGGTGCTAACTATACAGTGTATCCAATAGGAAGGAAGGTGCTAACTAGACAGTGTATCCAATAGGAAGGAAGTTGCTATCTAGACAGTGTATCCAGTAGGAATGAAGGTGCTAACTAGACAGTGTATCCAGTAGGAAGGAAGGTGCTAACTAGACAGTGTATCCAGTAGGAAGGAAGGTGCTAACTAGACAGTGTATCCAGTAGGAAGGAAGGTGCTAACTAGACAGTGTATCCAGTAGGAAGGAAGGTGCTAACTAGACAGTGTATCCAATAGGAAGGAAGTTGCTAACTAGACAGTGTATCCAGTAGGAAGGAAGTTGCTATCTAGACAGTGTATCCAGTAGGAAGGAAGGTGCTAACTAGACAGTGTATCCAGTAGGAAGGAAGGTGCTAACTAGACAGTGTATCCAGTAGAAAGGAAGGTGCTAACTAGACAGTGTATCCAATAGGAAGTAGCTAGACAGTGTATCCAATAGGAAGGAAGTTGCTATCTAGACAGTGTATCCAGTAGGAAGGAAGGTGCTAACTAGACAGTGTATCCAGTAGGAAGGAAGGTGCTAACTAGACAGTGTATCCAATAGGAAGGAAGGAACTAGACAGTGTTTCCAATAGGAAGGAAGGTGCTAACTAGACAGTGTATCCAATAGGAAGGAAGGTGCTAACTAGACAGTGTTTCCAATAGGAAGGAAGGTGCTAACTAGACAGTGTATCCAATAGGAAGGAACTAGACAGTGTATCCAATAGGAAGGAAGGTGCTAACTATACAGTGTATCCAATAGGAAGGAAGGTGCTAACTAGACAGTGTATCCAATAGGAAGGAAGTTGCTATCTAGACAGTGTATCCAGTAGGAATGAAGGTGCTAACTAGACAGTGTATCCAGTAGGAAGGAAGGTGCTAACTAGACAGTGTATCCAGTAGGAAGGAAGGTGCTAACTAGACAACAGTAGGAAGGAAGGTGCTAACTAGACAGTGTATCCAGTAGGAAGGAAGGTGCTAACTAGACAGTGTATCCAATAGGAAGGAAGGCTAACTAGACAGTGTATCCAGTAGGAAGGAAGTTGCTATCTAGACAGTGTATCCAGTAGGAAGGAAGGTGCTAACTAGACAGTGTATCCAGTAGGAAGGAAGGTGCTAACTAGACAGTGTATCCAGTAGAAAGGAAGGTGCTAACTAGACAGTGTATCCAATAGGAAGTAGCTAGACAGTGTATCCAATAGGAAGGAAGTTGCTATCTAGACAGTGTATCCAGTAGGAAGGAAGGTGCTAACTAGACAGTGTATCCAGTAGGAAGGAAGGTGCTAACTAGACAGTGTATCCAATAGTAAGGAACTAGACAGTGTTTCCAATAGGAAGGAAGGTGCTAACTAGACAGTGTATCCAATAGGAAGGAAGGTGCTAACTAGACAGTGTTTCCAATAGGAAGGAAGGTGCTAACTAGACAGTGTATCCAATAGGAAGGAACTAGACAGTGTATCCAATAGGAAGGAAGGTGCTAACTAGACAGTGTATCCTGTAGGAAGGAAGGTGCTAACTAGACAGTGTATCCAATAGGAAGGAACTAGACAGTGTATCCAATAGGAAGGAAGGTGCTAACTAGACAGTGTATCCAATAGGAAGGAAGGTGCTATCTAGACAGTGTATCCAGTAGGAAGGAAGGTGCTAACTATACAGTGTATCCAATAGGAAGGAAGGTGCTAACTAGACAGTGTATCCAGTAGGAAGGAAGGTGCTAACTAGACAGTGTATCCAGTAGGAAGGAAGGTGCTAACTAGACAGTGTATCCAGTAGGAAGGAAGGTGCTAACTAGACAGTGTATCCAATAGGAAGGAACTAGACAGTGTTTCCAATAGGAAGGAAGGTGCTAACTAGACAGTGTATCCAATAGGAAGGAAGGTGCTAACTAGACAGTGTTTCCAATAGGAAGGAAGGTGCTAACTAGACAGTGTATCCAATAGGAAGGAACTAGACAGTGTATCCAATAGGAAGGAAGGTGCTAACTAGACAGTGTATCCAGTAGGAAGGAAGGTGCTAACTAGACAGTGTATCCAATAGGAAGGAACTAGACAGTGTATCCAATAGGAAGGAAGGTGCTAACTAGACAGTGTATCCAGTAGGAAGGAAGGTGCTAACTAGACAGTGTATCCAATAGGAAGGAACTAGACAGTGTATCCAATAGGAAGGAAGGTGCTAACTAGACAGTGTATCCAATAGGAAGGAAGTTGCTATCTAGACAGTGTATCCAGTAGGAAGGAAGGTGCTAACTATACAGTGTATCCAATAGGAAGGAAGGTGCTAACTAGACAGTGTATCCAGTAGGAAGGAAGTTGCTATCTAGACAGTGTATCCAGTAGGAAGGAAGGTGCTAACTAGACAGTGTATCCAGTAGGAAGGAAGGTGCTAACTAGACAGTGTATCCAGTAGGAAGGAAGTTGCTAACTAGACAGTGTATCCAGTAGGAAGGAAGTTGCTATCTAGACAGTGTATCCAGTAGGAAGGAAGGTGCTAACTAGACAGTGTATCCAGTAGGAAGGAAGGTGCTAACTAGACAGTGTATCCAGTAGAAAGGAAGGTGCTAACTAGACAGTGTATCCAATAGGAAGTAGCTAGACAGTGTATCCAATAGGAAGGAAGTTGCTATCTAGACAGTGTATCCAGTAGGAAGGAAGGTGCTAACTAGACAGTGTATCCAGTAGGAAGGAAGGTGCTAACTAGACAGTGTATCCAATAGGAAGGAACTAGACAGTGTTTCCAATAGGAAGGAAGGTGCTAACTAGACAGTGTATCCAATAGGAAGGAAGGTGCTAACTAGACAGTGTTTCCAATAGGAAGGAAGGTGCTAACTAGACAGTGTATCCAATAGGAAGGAACTAGACAGTGTATCCAATAGGAAGGAAGGTGCTAACTATACAGTGTATCCAATAGGAAGGAAGGTGCTAACTAGACAGTGTATCCAATAGGAAGGAAGTTGCTATCTAGACAGTGTATCCAGTAGGAATGAAGGTGCTAACTAGACAGTGTATCCAGTAGGAAGGAAGGTGCTAACTAGACAGTGTATCCAGTAGGAAGGAAGGTGCTAACTAGACAGTGTATCCAGTAGGAAGGAAGGTGCTAACTAGACAGTGTATCCAGTAGGAAGGAAGGTGCTAACTAGACAGTGTATCCAATAGGAAGGAAGTTGCTAACTAGACAGTGTATCCAGTAGGAAGGAAGTTGCTATCTAGACAGTGTATCCAGTAGGAAGGAAGGTGCTAACTAGACAGTGTATCCAGTAGGAAGGAAGGTGCTAACTAGACAGTGTATCCAGTAGAAAGGAAGGTGCTAACTAGACAGTGTATCCAATAGGAAGTAGCTAGACAGTGTATCCAATAGGAAGGAAGTTGCTATCTAGACAGTGTATCCAGTAGGAAGGAAGGTGCTAACTAGACAGTGTATCCAGTAGGAAGGAAGGTGCTAACTAGACAGTGTATCCAATAGGAAGGAACTAGACAGTGTTTCCAATAGGAAGGAAGGTGCTAACTAGACAGTGTATCCAATAGGAAGGAAGGTGCTAACTAGACAGTGTTTCCAATAGGAAGGAAGGTGCTAACTAGACAGTGTATCCAATAGGAAGGAACTAGACAGTGTATCCAATAGGAAGGAAGGTGCTAACTAGACAGTGTATCCTGTAGGAAGGAAGGTGCTAACTAGACAGTGTATCCAATAGGAAGGAACTAGACAGTGTATCCAATAGGAAGGAAGGTGCTAACTAGACAGTGTATCCAATAGGAAGGAAGTTGCTATCTAGACAGTGTATCCAGTAGGAAGGAAGGTGCTAACTATACAGTGTATCCAATAGGAAGGAAGGTGCTAACTAGACAGTGTATCCAGTAGAAAGGAAGGTGCTAACTAGACAGTGTATCCAGTAGGAAGGAAGGTGCTAACTAGACAGTGTATCCAGTAGGAAGGAAGGTGCTAACTAGACAGTGTATCCAATAGGAAGGAAGTGAACTAGACAGTGTATCCAATAGGAAGGAAGGTGCTAACTAGACAGTGTATCCAATAGGAAGGAAGGTGCTAACTAGACAGTGTTTCCAATAGGAAGGAAGGTGCTAACTAGACAGTGTATCCAATAGGAAGGAACTAGACAGTGTATCCAATAGGAAGGAAGGTGCTAACTAGACAGTGTATCCAGTAGGAAGGAAGGTGCTAACTAGACAGTGTATCCAATAGGAAGGAACTAGACAGTGTATCCAATAGGAAGGAAGGTGCTAACTAGACAGTGTATCCAGTAGGAAGGAAGGTGCTAACTAGACAGTGTATCCAATAGGAAGGAACTAGACAGTGTATCCAATAGGAAGGAAGGTGCTAACTAGACAGTGTATCCAATAGGAAGGAAGTTGCTATCTAGACAGTGTATCCAGTAGGAAGGAAGGTGCTAACTATACAGTGTATCCAATAGGAAGGAAGGTGCTAACTAGACAGTGTATCCAATAGGAAGGAAGTTGCTAACTAGACAGTGTATCCAGTAGGAAGGAAGGTGCTAACTAGACAGTGTATCCAGTAGGAAGGAAGGTGCTAACTAGACAGTGTGCTAACTAGACAGTGTATCCAGTAGAAAGGAAGGTGCTAACTAGAAGTGTATCCAATAGGAAGTAGCTAGACAGTGTATCCAATAGGAAGGAAGTTGCTATCTAGACAGTGTATCCAGTAGGAAGGAAGGTGCTAACTAGACAGTGTATCCAGTAGGAAGGAAGGTGCTAACTAGACAGTGTATCCAATAGGAAGGAACTAGACAGTGTTTCCAATAGGAAGGAAGGTGCTAACTAGACAGTGTATCCAATAGGAAGGAAGGTGCTAACTAGACAGTGTTTCCAATAGGAAGGAAGGTGCTAACTAGACAGTGTATCCAGTAGGAAGGAAGGTGCTAACTAGACAGTGTATCCAATAGGAAGGAACTAGACAGTGTTTCCAATAGGAAGGAAGGTGCTAACTAGACAGTGTATCCAGTAGGAAGGAAAGTGCTAACTAGACAGTGTATCCAATAGGAAGGAAGGTGCTAACTAGACAGTGTATCCAGTAGGAAGGAAGGTGCTAACTAGACAGTGTATCCAATAGGAAGAACTAGACAGTGTATCCAATAGGAAGGAAGGTGCTAACTAGACAGTGTATCCAGTAGGAAGGAAGGTGCTAACTAGACAGTGTATCCAATAGGAAGGAACTAGACAGTGTATCAATAGGAAGGAAGGTGCTAACTAGACAGTGTATCCAGTAGGAAGGAAGGTGCTAACTAGACAGTGTATCCAATAGGAAGGAAGGTGCTAACTAGACAGTGTATCCAATAGGAAGGAAGTTGCTATCTAGACAGTGTATCCAGTAGGAAGGAAGGTGCTAACTAGACAGTGTATCCAGTAGGAAGGAAGGTGCTAACTAGACAGTGTATCCAATAGGAAGGAACTAGACAGTGTATCCAATAGGAAGGAAGGTGCTAACTAGACAGTGTATCCAATAGGAAGGAAGTTGCTATCTAGACAGTGTATCCAGTAGGAAGGAAGGTGCTAACTAGACAGTGTATCCAATAGGAAGGAAGGTGCTATCTAGACAGTGTATCCAGTAGGAAGGAAGGTGCTAACTAGACAGTGTATCCAGTAGGAAGGAAGGTGCTAACTAGACAGTGTATCCAATAGGAAGGAACTAGACAGTGTTTCCAATAGGAAGGAAGGTGCTAACTAGACAGTGTATCCAATAGGAAGGAAGGTGCTAACTAGACAGTGTTTCCAATAGGAAGGAAGGTGCTAACTAGACAGTGTATCCAGTAGGAAGGAAGGTGCTAACTAGACAGTGTATCCAATAGGAAGGAAGTGTTTCCAATAGGAAGGAAGGTGCTAACTAGACAGTGTATCCAGTAGGAAGGAAAGTGCTAACTAGACAGTGTATCCAATAGGAAGGAAGGTGCTAACTAGACAGTGTATCCAGTAGGAAGGAAGGTGCTAACTAGACAGTGTATCCAATAGGAAGGAACTAGACAGTGTATCCAATAGGAAGGAAGGTGCTAACTAGACAGTGTATCCAGTAGGAAGGAAGGTGCTAACTAGACAGTGTATCCAATAGGAAGGAACTAGACAGTGTATCCAATAGGAAGGAAGGTGCTAACTAGACAGTGTATCCAGTAGGAAGGAAGGTGCTAACTAGACAGTGTATCCAATAGGAAGGAAGTTGCTATCTAGACAGTGTATCCAGTAGGAAGGAAGGTGCTAACTATACAGTGTATCCAATAGGAAGGAAGGTGCTAACTAGACAGTGTATCCAATAGGAAGGAAGTTGCTATCTAGACAGTGTATCCAGTAGGAAGGAAGGTGCTAACTAGACAGTGTATCCAGTAGGAAGGAAGGTGCTAACTAGACAGTGTATCCAATAGGAAGGAACTAGACAGTGTATCCAATAGGAAGGAAGGTGCTAACTAGACAGTGTATCCAATAGGAAGGAAGTTGCTATCTAGACAGTGTATCCAGTAGGAAGGAAGGTGCTAACTATACAGTGTATCCAATAGGAAGGAAGGTGCTAACTAGACAGTGTATCCAATAGGAAGGAAGTTGCTATCTAGACAGTGTATCCAGTAGGAATGAAGGTGCTAACTAGACAGTGTATCCAGTAGGAAGGAAGGTGCTAACTAGACAGTGTATCCAGTAGGAAGGAAGGTGCTAACTAGACAGTGTATCCAGTAGGAAGGAAGGTGCTAACTAGACAGTGTATCCAGTAGGAAGGAAGGTGCTAACTAGACAGTGTATCCAATAGGAAGGAAGTTGCTAACTAGACAGTGTATCCAGTAGGAAGGAAGTTGCTATCTAGACAGTGTATCCAGTAGGAAGGAAGGTGCTAACTAGACAGTGTATCCAGTAGGAAGGAAGGTGCTAACTAGACAGTGTATCCAGTAGAAAGGAAGGTGCTAACTAGACAGTGTATCCAATAGGAAAGCTAGACAGTGTATCCAATAGGAAGGAAGTTGCTATCTAGACAGTGTATCCAGTAGGAAGGAAGGTGCTAACTAGACAGTGTATCCAGTAGGAAGGAAGGTGCTAACTAGACAGTGTATCCAATAGGAAGGAACTAGACAGTGTTTCCAATAGGAAGGAAGGTGCTAACTAGACAGTGTATCCAATAGGAAGGAAGGTGCTAACTAGACAGTGTTTCCAATAGGAAGGAAGGTGCTAACTAGACAGTGTATCCAATAGGAAGGAAAGACAGTGTATCCAATAGGAAGGAAGGTGCTAACTATACAGTGTATCCAATAGGAAGGAAGGTGCTAACTAGACAGTGTATCCAATAGGAAGGAAGTTGCTATCTAGACAGTGTATCCAGTAGGAAGGAAGGTGCTAACTAGACAGTGTATCCAGTAGGAAGGAAGGTGCTAACTAGACAGTGTTTCCAATAGGAAGGAAGGTGCTAACTAGACAGTGACAATAGGAAGGAACTAGACAGTGTATCCAATAGGAAGGAAGGTGCTAACTAGACAGTGTATCCTGTAGGAAGGAAGGTGCTAACTAGACAGTGTATCCAGTAGGAAGGAAGGTGCTAACTAGACAGTGTATCCAGTAGGAAGGAAGTTGCTAACTAGACAGTGTATCCAGTAGGAAGGAAGGTGCTAACTAGACAGTGTATCCAGTAGGAAGGAAGGTGCTAACTAGACAGTGTATCCAATAGGGAAGAGTTGCTAACTAGACAGTGTATCCAGTAGGAAGGAAGTTGCTATCTAGACAGTGTATCCAGTAGGAAGGAAGGTGCTAACTAGACAGTGTATCCAGTAGGAAGGAAGGTGCTAACTAGACAGTGTATCCAGTAGAAAGGAAGGTGCTAACTAGACAGTGTATCCAAAAGGAAGTAGCTAGACAGTGTATCCAATAGGAAGGAAGTTGCTATCTAGACAGTGTATCCAGTAGGAAGGAAGGTGCTAACTAGACAGTGTATCCAGTAGGAAGGAAGGTGCTAACTAGACAGTGTATCCAATAGGAAGGAACTAGACAGTGTTTCCAATAGGAAGGAAGGTGCTAACTAGACAGTGTATCCAATAGGAAGGAAGGTGCTAACTAGACAGTGTTTCCAATAGGAAGGAAGGTGCTAACTAGACAGTGTATCCAGTAGGAAGGAAGGTGCTAACTAGACAGTGTATCCAATAGGAAGGAACTAGACAGTGTTTCCAATAGGAAGGAAGGTGCTAACTAGACAGTGTATCCAGTAGGAAGGAAAGTGCTAACTAGACAGTGTATCCAATAGGAAGGAAGGTGCTAACTAGACAGTGTATCCAGTAGGAAGGAAGGTGCTAACTAGACAGTGTATCCAATAGGAAGGAACTAGACAGTGTATCCAATAGGAAGGAAGGTGCTAACTAGACAGCGTATCCAGTAGGAAGGAAGGTGCTAACTAGACAGTGTATCCAATAGGAAGGAACTAGACAGTGTATCCAATAGGAAGGAAGGTGCTAACTAGACAGTGTATCCAGTAGGAAGGAAGGTGCTAACTAGACAGTGTATCCAATAGGAAGGAAGTTGCTATCTAGACAGTGTATCCAGTAGGAAGGAAGGTGCTAACTATACAGTGTATCCAATAGGAAGGAAGGTGCTAACTAGACAGTGTATCCAATAGGAAGGAAGTTGCTATCTAGACAGTGTATCCAGTAGGAAGGAAGGTGCTAACTAGACAGTGTATCCAGTAGGAAGGAAGGTGCTAACTAGACAGTGTATCCAATAGGAAGGAACTAGACAGTGTATCCAATAGGAAGGAAGGTGCTAACTAGACAGTGTATCCAATAGGAAGGAAGTTGCTATCTAGACAGTGTATCCAGTAGGAAGGAAGGTGCTAACTATACAGTGTATCCAATAGGAAGGAAGGTGCTAACTAGACAGTGTATCCAATAGGAAGGAAGTTGCTATCTAGACAGTGTATCCAGTAGGAATGAAGGTGCTAACTAGACAGTGTATCCAGTAGGAAGGAAGGTGCTAACTAGACAGTGTATCCAGTAGGAAGGAAGGTGCTAACTAGACAGTGTATCCAGTAGGAAGGAAGGTGCTAACTAGACAGTGTATCCAGTAGGAAGGAAGGTGCTAACTAGACAGTGTATCCAATAGGAAGGAAGTTGCTAACTAGACAGTGTATCCAGTAGGAAGGAAGTTGCTATCTAGACAGTGTATCCAGTAGGAAGGAAGGTGCTAACTAGACAGTGTATCCAGTAGGAAGGAAGGTGCTAACTAGACAGTGTATCCAGTAGAAAGGAAGGTGCTAACTAGACAGTGTATCCAATAGGAAGTAGCTAGACAGTGTATCCAATAGGAAGGAAGTTGCTATCTAGACAGTGTATCCAGTAGGAAGGAAGGTGCTAACTAGACAGTGTATCCAGTAGGAAGGAAGGTGCTAACTAGACAGTGTATCCAATAGGAAGGAACTAGACAGTGTTTCCAATAGGAAGGAAGGTGCTAACTAGACAGTGTATCCAATAGGAAGGAAGGTGCTAACTAGACAGTGTTTCCAATAGGAAGGAAGGTGCTAACTAGACAGTGTATCCAATAGGAAGGAACTAGACAGTGTATCCAATAGGAAGGAAGGTGCTAACTATACAGTGTATCCAATAGGAAGGAAGGTGCTAACTAGACAGTGTATCCAATAGGAAGGAAGTTGCTATCTAGACAGTGTATCCAGTAGGAATGAAGGTGCTAACTAGACAGTGTATCCAGTAGGAAGGAAGGTGCTAACTAGACAGTGTATCCAGTAGGAAGGAAGGTGCTAACTAGACAGTGTATCCAGTAGGAAGGAAGGTGCTAACTAGACAGTGTATCCAGTAGGAAGGAAGGTGCTAACTAGACAGTGTATCCAATAGGAAGGAAGTTGCTAACTAGACAGTGTATCCAGTAGGAAGGAAGTTGCTATCTAGACAGTGTATCCAGTAGGAAGGAAGGTGCTAACTAGACAGTGTATCCAGTAGGAAGGAAGGTGCTAACTAGACAGTGTATCCAGTAGAAAGGAAGGTGCTAACTAGACAGTGTATCCAATAGGAAGTAGCTAGACAGTGTATCCAATAGGAAGGAAGTTGCTATCTAGACAGTGTATCCAGTAGGAAGGAAGGTGCTAACTAGACAGTGTATCCAGTAGGAAGGAAGGTGCTAACTAGACAGTGTATCCAATAGGAAGGAACTAGACAGTGTTTCCAATAGGAAGGAAGGTGCTAACTAGACAGTGTATCCAATAGGAAGGAAGGTGCTAACTAGACAGTGTTTCCAATAGGAAGGAAGGTGCTAACTAGACAGTGTATCCAATAGGAAGGAACTAGACAGTGTATCCAATAGGAAGGAAGGTGCTAACTAGACAGTGTATCCTGTAGGAAGGAAGGTGCTAACTAGACAGTGTATCCAATAGGAAGGAACTAGACAGTGTATCCAATAGGAAGGAAGGTGCTAACTAGACAGTGTATCCAATAGGAAGGAAGTTGCTATCTAGACAGTGTATCCAGTAGGAAGGAAGGTGCTAACTATACAGTGTATCCAATAGGAAGGAAGGTGCTAACTAGACAGTGTATCCAGTAGAAAGGAAGGTGCTAACTAGACAGTGTATCCAGTAGGAAGGAAGGTGCTAACTAGACAGTGTATCCAGTAGGAAGGAAGGTGCTAACTAGACAGTGTATCCAATAGGAAGGAACTAGACAGTGTTTCCAATAGGAAGGAAGGTGCTAACTAGACAGTGTATCCAATAGGAAGGAAGGTGCTAACTAGACAGTGTTTCCAATAGGAAGGAAGGTGCTAACTAGACAGTGTATCCAATAGGAAGGAACTAGACAGTGTATCCAATAGGAAGGAAGGTGCTAACTAGACAGTGTATCCAGTAGGAAGGAAGGTGCTAACTAGACAGTGTATCCAATAGGAAGGAACTAGACAGTGTATCCAATAGGAAGGAAGGTGCTAACTAGACAGTGTATCCAGTAGGAAGGAAGGTGCTAACTAGACAGTGTATCCAATAGGAAGGAACTAGACAGTGTATCCAATAGGAAGGAAGGTGCTAACTAGACAGTGTATCCAATAGGAAGGAAGTTGCTATCTAGACAGTGTATCCAGTAGGAAGGAAGGTGCTAACTATACAGTGTATCCAATAGGAAGGAAGGTGCTAACTAGACAGTGTATCCAATAGGAAGGAAGTTGCTATCTAGACAGTGTATCCAGTAGGAATGAAGGTGCTAACTAGACAGTGTATCCAGTAGGAAGGAAGGTGCTAACTAGACAGTGTATCCAGTAGGAAGGAAGGTGCTAAAGACAGTGTATCCAGTAGGAAGGAAGGTGCTAACTAGACAGTGTATCCAGTAGGAAGGAAGGTGCTAACTAGACAGTGTATCCAATAGGAAGGAAGTTGCTAACTAGACAGTGTATCCAGTAGGAAGGAAGTTGCTATCTAGACAGTGTATCCAGTAGGAAGGAAGGTGCTAACTAGACAGTGTATCCAGTAGGAAGGAAGGTGCTAACTAGACAGTGTATCCAGTAGAAAGGAAGGTGCTAACTAGACAGTGTATCCAATAGGAAGTAGCTAGACAGTGTATCCAATAGGAAGGAAGTTGCTATCTAGACAGTGTATCCAGTAGGAAGGAAGGTGCTAACTAGACAGTGTATCCAGTAGGAAGGAAGGTGCTAACTAGACAGTGTATCCAATAGGAAGGAACTAGACAGTGTTTCCAATAGGAAGGAAGGTGCTAACTAGACAGTGTATCCAATAGGAAGGAAGGTGCTAACTAGACAGTGTTTCCAATAGGAAGGAAGGTGCTAACTAGACAGTGTATCCAATAGGAAGGAACTAGACAGTGTATCCAATAGGAAGGAAGGTGCTAACTAGACAGTGTATCCTGTAGGAAGGAAGGTGCTAACTAGACAGTGTATCCAATAGGAAGGAACTAGACAGTGTATCCAATAGGAAGGAAGGTGCTAACTAGACAGTGTATCCAATAGGAAGGAAGTTGCTATCTAGACAGTGTATCCAGTAGGAAGGAAGGTGCTAACTATACAGTGTATCCAATAGGAAGGAAGGTGCTAACTAGACAGTGTATCCAGTAGAAAGGAAGGTGCTAACTAGACAGTGTATCCAGTAGGAAGGAAGGTGCTAACTAGACAGTGTATCCAGTAGGAAGGAAGGTGCTAACTAGACAGTGTATCCAATAGGAAGGAACTAGACAGTGTTTCCAATAGGAAGGAAGGTGCTAACTAGACAGTGTATCCAATAGGAAGGAAGGTGCTAACTAGACAGTGTTTCCAATAGGAAGGAAGGTGCTAACTAGACAGTGTATCCAATAGGAAGGAACTAGACAGTGTATCCAATAGGAAGGAAGGTGCTAACTAGACAGTGTATCCAGTAGGAAGGAAGGTGCTAACTAGACAGTGTATCCAATAGGAAGGAACTAGATAGTGTATCCAATAGGAAGGAAGGTGCTAACTAGACAGTGTATCCAGTAGGAAGGAAGGTGCTAACTAGACAGTGTATCCAATAGGAAGGAACTAGACAGTGTATCCAATAGGAAGGAAGGTGCTAACTAGACAGTGTATCCAATAGGAAGGAAGTTGCTATCTAGACAGTGTATCCAGTAGGAAGGAAGGTGCTAACTAGACAGTGTATCCAGTAGGAATGAAGGTGCTAACTAGACAGTGTATCCAGTAGGAAGGAAGGTGCTAACTAGACAGTGTATCCAGTAGGAAGGAAGGTGCTAACTAGACAGTGTATCCAGTAGGAAGGAAGGTGCTAACTAGACAGTGTATCCAGTAGGAAGGAAGGTGCTAACTAGACAGTGTATCCAATAGGAAGGAAGTTGCTAACTAGACAGTGTATCCAGTAGGAAGGAAGTTGCTATCTAGACAGTGTATCCAGTAGGAAGGAAGGTGCTAACTAGACAGTGTATCCAGTAGGAAGGAAGGTGCTAACTAGACAGTGTATCCAGTAGAAAGGAAGGTGCTAACTAGACAGTGTATCCAATAGGAAGTAGCTAGACAGTGTATCCAATAGGAAGGAAGTTGCTATCTAGACAGTGTATCCAGTAGGAAGGAAGGTGCTAACTAGACAGTGTATCCAGTAGGAAGGAAGGTGCTAACTAGACAGTGTATCCAATAGGAAGGAACTAGACAGTGTTTCCAATAGGAAGGAAGGTGCTAACTAGACAGTGTATCCAATAGGAAGGAAGGTGCTAACTAGACAGTGTATCCAATAGGAAGGAAGGTGCTAACTAGACAGTGTATCCAATAGGAAGGAAGGTGCTAACTAGACAGTGTATCCAATAGGAAGGAAGGTGCTAACTAGACAGTGTTTCCAATAGGAAGGAAGGTGCTAACTAGACAGTGTATCCAATAGGAAGGAAGGTGCTAACTAGACAGTGTTTCCAATAGGAAGGAAGGTGCTAACTAGACAGTGTATCCAGTAGGAAGGAAGGTGCTAACTAGACAGTGTATCCAATAGGAAGGAACTAGACAGTGTTTCCAATAGGAAGGAAGGTGCTAACTAGACAGTGTATCCAGTAGGAAGGAAGGTGCTAACTAGACAGTGTATCCAATAGGAAGGAAGGTGCTAACTAGACAGTGTATCCAGTAGGAAGGAAGGTGCTAACTAGACAGTGTATCCAATAGGAAGGAACTAGACAGTGTATCCAATAGGAAGGAAGGTGCTAACTAGACAGCGTATCCAGTAGGAAGGAAGGTGCTAACTAGACAGTGTATCCAATAGGAAGGAACTAGACAGTGTATCCAATAGGAAGGAAGGTGCTAACTAGACAGTGTATCCAGTAGGAAGGAAGGTGCTAACTAGACAGTGTATCCAATAGGAAGGAAGTTGCTAACTAGACAGTGTATCCAGTAGGAAGGAAGGTGCTAACTAGACAGTGTATCCAATAGGAAGGAAGTTGCTATCTATACAGTGTATCCAATAGGAAGGAAGGTGCTAACTAGACAGTGTATCCAATAGGAAGGAAGTTGCTAACTAGACAGTGTATCCAATAGGAAGGAACTAGACAGTGTATCCAATAGGAAGGAAGGTGCTAACTAGACAGTGTTTCCAATAGGAAGGAAGGTGCTAACTAGACAGTGTATCCAGTAGGAAGGAAGGTGCTAACTAGACAGTGTATCCAGTAGGAAGGAAGGTGCTAACTAGACAGTGTATCCAATAGGAAGGAAGTTGCTATCTATACAGTGTATCCAATAGGAAGGAAGGTGCTAACTAGACAGTGTATCCAATAGGAAGGAAGTTGCTAACTAGACAGTGTATCCAATAGGAAGGAACTAGACAGTGTATCCAATAGGAAGGAAGGTGCTAACTAGACAGTGTTTCCAATAGGAAGGAAGGTGCTAACTAGACAGTGTATCCAGTAGGAAGGAAGGTGCTAACTAGACAGTGTATCCAATAGGAAGGAACTAGACAGTGTTTCCAATAGGAAGGAAGGTACCCCCTGCAGCCATAAGAAGTGATTTTCTTTTGCCAAATCATTTATAAACAAAGCAAACAAAGTTGGTGAAAACGCACTTCCTTGTTTTACACCCGAGGGTGTGGGAAACCAATCTGTACAATATTAATTAACACGCACACAAGCAATTGGTGCTTTTGTAAAGAGACTGGATTGCTTGATAGAATTTCCCATCAACCCCTCCCTGTCTTTAACAAACTATAAGCTAAAAGATAAAATATCCCTATTTACAAAATCAAAAGCTTTCTGGAAATCAATGAAACATGCAAAACGAGGCTTCTCTTCATGTAATCTATTTCTAATTGTACAGAATGAGAGAATATGATCTATACCATTTTGTTCTTCCACCTGAATGTTTTGGTCCTCCAAAAATGTAATTAGCCTTTTGTTGAGGATGGATGAATATAATTTATAAATTAATAAACTTATGCCTCTATAGTTCAGTGGCACTCTCGGGTCATTTCTTGGGTCATTTTTGCAAGTTTTGTGAATTCACTATAGACTTATACCAAGTGGATGGTAGTATAAACTCTAAACACATTTGGAGCTCATCATATGGGACGTCAATTATTTTATTTTAAAACCTCATTAGAAAGTTCCCAAACACTTTCCCATTTTTTGCACCTTCTTAACTTCTGCCACAGACAGGTCCTCATTAAAGTATGGGTTAATCACAGACAGCTCCCATTTTACTTGTGTAACTTAGCCTGGAATGTGATTAGGACGTGCATCCTTTACCAGAGGGTTGTGTATGTATACACAAGTGGCACACGTTTGAGGGTTGGTTAAAGGAGTTTCTCCTTTTCAGAGCTCTTGGACATCTTGATTAAAGGAGTTTCTCTGCGTGGTGCCCCAAAATAAGATCTGGTGCAACCAATTACCTTCATAAGTCACAAAATTAGTTAAATAAAGTCCACCTGTGTGCATTTTAAGCATAACATGATCTGTCACATGATCTCAGTATATTTTTTTACTGTTCTGAAAGGCCCCAGAGTTTGCAACACCACAAAGCAATGGGCACCATGAATAACAAGGAGCCCTCCAAACTAGTCAAGTTGTGGAGAATTACTGATCAGGGTTGGGTTATAAAGAAATATCTAAAACTTTGAACATCCCACGGATCAAATCAAATCAAATCAATTTGTCACATACACATGGTTAGCAGATGTTAATGCGAGTGTAGCAAAATGCTTGTGCTTCTATTTTTTTAATTTACCTTTATTTAACTAAGCAAGTCAGTTAAGAACAAATTCTTATTTTCAATGACGGCCTAGGAACAGTGGGTTAACTGCCTGTTCAGGGGCAGAACGACAGATTTGTACGTTGTCAGCTCGGGGATATTAATTTTGCAACCTTTCGGTTACTAGTCCAACTCTCTAACCACTAGGCTACCCTGCCGCCCCAATGATGAACTGCAGAGATCTACAGCTGAGGTGGGAGACTCTGTCCATAGGACAACAATCAGTCCTATATTGCACAAATCTGGCCTTTATGGAAGAGTGGCAAGAAGAAAGCCATTTCTTAAAAATATCCATAAAAAGTGTTGTTTAAAGTTTGCCACAAGCCACCTGGGATACACACCAAACATGTGGAAGAAGGTGCTCTGGTCAGATGAAACCAAAATGTAACTTTTTGGCAACAATGCAAAACGTTATGTTTGGCGTAAAAAAGCAACACAGCTCATCACCCTGAACACACCATCCACCATGGTGGTGGCAGCATCATGGTTTGGGCCTGCTTTTCTTCAGCAGGGACAGGGAAGATGGTTAAAATTGATGGGAAGATGGATGGAGCCAAATACAGGACCATTCTGGAAGAAAACCTGATGGAGTCTGCAAAAGACCTGAGACTGGGACGGAGATTTGTAATATATAATAATAATAATATATGCCATTTAGCAGACGCTTTTATCCAAAGTGACTTACAGTCATGTGTGCATACATTCTACGTATGGGTGGTCCCGGGAATCGAACCCACTACCCTGGCGTTACAAGCGCCATGCTCTACCAACTGAGCTACCTGCCGCCCCTACACTCTAACCACTAGGCTACCTGCCGCCCCTACACTCTAACCACTAGGCTACCTGCCGCCCCTACACTCTAACCACTAGGCTACCTGCCGCCCCTACACTCTAACCACTAGGCTACCTGCCGCCCCTACACTCTAACCACTAGGATACCTGCCCCCTACACTCTAACCACTAGGCTACCTGCCGCCCCTACACTCTAACCACTAGGCTACCTGCCGCCCCTACACTCTAACCACTAGGATACCTGCCCCCTACACTCTAACCACTAGGCTACCCTAACCACTAGGCTACCTAGCCCTGCCACAATGAAGTAGTAACCAACGAGTAATCTAACCTAACAATTCCACAACTGCTACCTTATACACACACAAGTGTAAAGGGATAAAGAATATGTACATAAAGATATATGAATGAGTGATGGTAGAGAAGGGCATAGGCAAGATGCAGTAGATGGTATTGAGTACAGTAAATACATATGAAATGTGTAATGTAGGGTATGTAAACATAAAGTGGCATAGTTTAAAGTGATTAGTGATACATGTATTACATAAAGATGGCAAGATGCAGTAAATGGTATATATACAGTAAATACATATGAAATGTGTAATGTAGGGTATGTGAACATTATATTAAGTGGCATTGTTTAAAGTGGGTAGTGAAACTTTTTTAATACATCAATTTCCATTATTAAAGTGGCTGGAGTTGAGTCAGTATGTTGGCAGCAGCCACTCAATGTTAGTGGTGGCTGTTTAACAGTCTGATGGCCTTGAGATAGAAGCTGTTTTTCAGTCTCTCGGTCCCAGCTTTGATGCACCTGTACTGACCTCACCTTCTGGATGATAGGTAGTTTGCCCCGGTGATGCGTTGTGCAGAAGAACCTCACTACCCTCCGGAGCACCATCAAATCCGTTATTACATTTTTAAGGATTACCACAACAAACCTGCCAAGAGAGGGCCGCCCACCAAAAATTCACGGACCAGGCATTAATCACAGAGGCAACACAGGGACCAAAGATGACCTGAAGGAGCTGCAAAGATCCACAGAGCTGGGCAGAAGAGTGTCCAGAAAAAGGTACTCCGGTCAGAAAAAAATGTTGCTTTTTAGACATCAAGGAAAACGTTATGTCTGGCGCAAACCCAACACCTCTCATCACCCCGAGAATACCATCCCCACAGTGAAGCATGGTGGTCACATCATCATGCTGTGGGTGTGTTTTTCATCGACAGGGACTGGGAAACTGGTCAGAATTGAAGGAATGATGGATGTCGCTAAATACAGGGAAATTCTTGAGGGAAACCTGTTTCAGTCTTCCAGAGATTTGAGACTGGGACGGAGGTTCCACCAGAACAATGGCCCTAAGCATACTGCTAAAGCAATACTCGAGTGGTTTAAGGGGAAACATTTACATGTCTTGGAATGACCTAGTCAAAGCCCAGACCTCAATCCAATTGAGAATCTGTGGTATGACCAGCGGAACCCATCGAACTTGAAGGATCCGGAGCAGTTTTGCCTTGAAGAACGGGTAAAAAAATCCAAGTGGTTAGATGTGCTAAGCTTATAGAGACAGACCCCAAGAGACTTGCAGCTGTAATTACTGCAAAGGGGTGACTCTATTGACTTTGGGGCGTGAATAGTTATGCATGTTCAAGTTTTCAGATGTTTTGTCTTATATCTTGTTTGTTTCATAATAAATAAAATATGTTGCATCTTCAAAGTGGTAGGCATGTTGCGTAAATCAAATGATACAAACCCCTAAACAAATATATATTTTAATTCCAGGTTGTGAGGTAACAAAATAGGAAAAATGGCAAGCAGGGTGAATACTTTCACTAGCCACTGTATGGGTATTGATAAGGTTTGTATATAAGAGGGTTCTAATATTGTATATTCAGTTGTAGCTCTCAGGGAACATGTCTTCCTCAAAATATGCCACATTTTCGTTACCTGAGAAGAAACTAGCAAACCCCTACCTATGAAATAACAGAGTTCAGACCCCCACCCACCCCTGTCTTCCCTGACTTCCCTGACTTCCCTGACTTCCTTGTCTTCCCTGACTTCCCTGTCTTCCCTGACTTCCCTGACTTCCCTGACTTCCCTGTCTTCCCTGACTTCCCTGTCTTCCCTGACTTCCCTGTCTTCCCTGTCTTCCTTGTCTTCCCTGACTTCCCTGACTTCCCTGTCTTCCCTGACTTCCCTGTCTTCCCTGACTTCCCTGACTTCCCTGTCTTCCCTGTCTTCCCTGACTTCCCTGTCTTCCCTGACTTCCCTGACTTCCCTGACTTCCATAGGAATTTTATTATGACTTTTGGTCCTAACTTGGAGGATGTCTTGTCTGTATCACCTCAAGGTATGATACCTGTTGAGGGTGTCTTGTCTGTATCGCCTCAAGGTATGATAACTGTTGAGGATGTCTTGTCTGTATCGCCTCAAGGTATGATAACTGTTGAGGATGTCTTGTCTGTATCGCCTCAAGGTATGATAACTGTTGAGGATGTCTTGTCTGTATCGCCTCAAGGTATGATAACTGTTGAGGATGTCTTGTCTGTATCGCCTCAAGGTATGATAACTGTTGAGGATGTCTTGTCTGTATCGCCTCAAGGTATGATAACTGTTGAGGATGTCTTGTCTGTATCGCCTCAAGGTATGATAACTGTTGAGGATGTCTTGTCTTTATCGCCTCAAGGTATGATAACTGTTGAGGATGTCTTGTCTGTATCACCTCAAGGTATGATAACTGTTGAGGATGTCTTGTCTGTATCGCCTCAAGGTATGATAACTGTTGAGGATGTCCTGTCTGTATCGCCTCAAGGTATGATAACTGTTGAGGATGTCTTGTCTGTATCGCCTCAAGGTATGATAACTGTTGAGGATGTCTTGTCTGTATCGCCTCAAGGTATGATAACTGTTGAGGATGTCTTGTCTGTATCGCCTCAAGGTATGATAACTGTTGAGGATGTCTTGTCTGTATCGCCTCAAGGTATGATAACTGTTGAGGATGTCTTGTCTGTATCGCCTCAAGGTATGATAACTGTTGAGGATGTCTTGTCTGTATCGCCTCAAGGTATGATAACTGTTGAGGATGTCTTGTCTGTATCGCCTCAAGGTATGATAACTGTTGAGGATGTCTTGTCTGTATCGCCTCAAGGTATGATAACTGTTGAGGATGTCTTGTCTGTATCGCCTCAAGGTATGATAACTGTTGAGGATGTCTTGTCTGTATCGCCTCAAGGTATGATAACTTTTGAGGATATCTTGTCATGCCTCAAGGTATGATAACTGTTGAGGATGTCTTGTCTGTATCTCCTCAAGGTATGATAACTGTTGAGGATGTCTTGTCTGTATCGCCTCAAGGTATGATAACTGTTGAGGATGTCTTGTCTGTATCGCCTCAAGGTATGATAACTGTTGAGGATGTCTTGTCTGTATCGCCTCAAGGTATGATAACTGTTGAGGATGTCTTGTCTGTATCGCCTCAAGGTATGATAACTGTTGAGGATGTCTTGTCTGTATCGCCTCAAGGTATGATAACTGTTGAGGATGTCTTGTCTGTATCGCCTCAAGGTATGATAACTGTTGAGGATGTCTTGTCTGTATCGCCTCAAGGTATGATAACTGTTGAGGATGTCTTGTCTGTATCGCCTCAAGGTATGATAACTGTTGAGGATGTCTTGTCTGTATCGCCTCAAGGTATGATAACTGTTGAGGATGTCTTGTCTGTATCGCCTCAAGGTATGATAACTGTTGAGGATGTCCTGTCTGTATCGCCTCAAGGTATGATAACTGTTGAGGATGTCTTGTCTGTATCGCCTCAAGGTATGATAACTGTTGAGGATGTCTTGTCTGTATCGCCTCAAGGTATGATAACTGTTGAGGATGTCTTGTCTGTATCGCCTCAAGGTATGATAACTGTTGAGGATGTCTTGTCTGTATCGCCTCAAGGTATGATAACTGTTGAGGATGTCTTGTCTGTATCGCCTCAAGGTATGATAACTGTTGAGGATGTCTTGTCTGTATCGCCTCAAGGTATGATAACTGTTGAGGATATCTTGTCATGCCTCAAGGTATGATAACTGTTGAGGATGTCTTGTCTGTATCTCCTCAAGGTATGATAACTGTTGAGGATGTCTTGTCTGTATCGCCTCAAGGTATGATAACTGTTGAGGATGTCTTGTCTGTATCGCCTCAAGGTATGATAACTGTTGAGGATGTCTTGTCTGTATCGCCTCAAGGTATGATAACTGTTGAGGATGTCTTGTCTGTATCGCCTCAAGGTATGATAACTGTTGAGGATATCTTGTCATGCCTCAAGGTATGATAACTGTTGAGGATGTCTTGTCTGTATCTCCTCTCTGATATCTCCAGTTAAATAGGCTCAGTCTTTTATCAAACACATGCTGTTTTTTCTTAAATTCCTTTCTACACTCTTCTCTTGTATTCCCATCTTTATACTGTATAAATAAGTACTCAGCCTTGTTACTGACCATATATCCCGTAACTCATCATTCCAATAAGGCTTGTTCTGCTTGTAAACGTTTGTCATGACGTTGGCCTGGGGGAAGGTTTATGACAGTCATAAATACCTCTTCCCCCTTTTTCCTCTCTCTACCCTACTGATGTTACATTTGCAACCCCCTTGGTTAACATAGAGATTCTGGGAACGTCAGAAGGTGGTGGGAAATGAACTATATTCTGGTAATCCGACCAATGGAACATATGCGGTGGTACTTAATGAATATGATGTCAGTTCGGTTGTCATCTGAGACATTGTCATCGATGATAAGATCACATAAACTCTACAGTGGAAAGTCTACACATCAGAGTTATCGGATTCACATGCAAATGTTGTTCAATTTAAATGTTTGAATATTAAATTATTCGTGATGGGATGAAATGTGATTTTAGCTTCTAAAACGTGAGATTTGGGTTTTCATAAGGTAGGGCTCTGCTCAATCAGTGGCCCGCCCCTGTGAAGGGACATGGGCCATAAAACTTTTCAAACACGCCCTCCTCTCCCTTCCTATATAAAGCCTTGATGACAATATAACCTCCTGTTCCGAGGACGTGAGGACGACGGTCCGATGTCAGAATGGTTCAGATAATAACTACAGAACGAAGCCAACATCAGCGTGAGTTTTGGTTTGCGAATGGTATGAACTTTGAACTCTTATTCACTACAGAAGTGATACCTCGACAGAGGAGGCTTCACCTGTCATGTTCAACATACTAGCTCTACAGAGGAGGCTTCACCTGTCATGTTCAACATACTAGCTCTACAGAGGAGACTTCACCTGTCATGTTCAACATACTAGCTCTACAGAGGAGACTTCCCCTGTCATGTTCAACATACTAGCTCTACAGAGGAGACTTCACCTGTCATGTTCAACATACTAGCTCTACAGAGGAGACTTCACCTGTCATGTTCAACATACAAGCTCTACAGAGGAGACTTCACCTGTCATGTTCAACATACTAGCTCTACAGAGGAGGCTTCACCTGTCATGTTCAACATACTAGCCCTACAGAGGCTTCACCTGTCATGTTCAACATACTAGCTCTACAGAGGAGACTTCACCTGTCATGTTCAACATACTAGCTCTACAGAGGAGAATTCACCTGTCATGTTCAACATACAAGCTCTACAGAGGAGACTTCACCTGTCATGTTCAACATACTAGCTCTACAGAGGAGACTTCACCTGTCATGTTCAACATACTAGCTCTACAGAGGAGACTTCACCTGTCATGTTCAACATACTAGCTCTACAGAGGCTTCCCTGTCATGTTCAACATACTAGCTCTACAGAGGAGACTTCACCTGTCATGTTCAACATACAAGCTCTACAGAGGCTTCACCTGTCATGTTCAACATACTAGCTCTACAGAGGAGGTTTCCCCTGTCATGTTCAACATACTAGCTCTACAGAGGAGACTTCACCTGTCATGTTCAACATACTAGCTCTACAGAGGAGACTTCACCTGTCATGTTCAACATACAAGCTCTACAGAGGCTTCACCTGTCATGTTCAACATACTAGCTCTACAGAGGCTTCCCCTGTCATGTTCAACATACTAGCTCTACAGAGGAGACTTCACCTGTCATGTTCAACATACTAGCTCTACAGAGGCTTCCCCTGTCATGTTCAACATACTAGCTCTACAGAGGAGACTTCACCTGTCATGTTCAACATACAAGCTCTACAGAGGCTTCACCTGTCATGTTCAACATACTAGCTCTACAGAGGCTTCCCCTGTCATGTTCAACATACTAGCTCTACAGAGGAGACTTCACCTGTCATGTTCAACATACTAGCTCTACAGAGGCTTCCCCTGTCATGTTCAACATATTAGCTCTAAAGAGGAGACTTCACCTGTCATGTTCAACTTATTTGTCTCTCATCTCCACTCAGTGTCCTCTCTTTCATTTTCTTTCCACTTGTATCAACTTGTATTATTACTAGTCTACCCACGCAAAGACATAGGGAACACACGCACACACATTGGCCACGTTCAGTCTACCTACGCAAAGACATGGGGAGCTTCTTATGGTCAGGGTGAAAACACAAATATCAACTCTCGATCCTTCCAGTAAGGAGCTGCAAGCTGTCTAAACAGGGAGAGGGGAGAACAGCAACAAGGAACACAAGGCAGTCAGTTGAAAGAAGGATGGTTGATTTAGAAACAGAGAGAGAGGTGGGATAGCAAGAGAGAAACAGAGAGAGAGAAGTGGGATAGCAAGAGAGAAACAGAGAGAGAGAGGTGGGATAGCAAGAGAGAAACAGAGAGAGAGAGGTGGGATAGCAAGAGAGAAACAGAGAGAGAGAGAGGTGGGATAGCAAGAGAGACAGAGAGAGAGAGGTGGGATAGCAAGAGAGAAACAGAGAGACAGAGGTGGGATAGCAAGAGAGAAACAGAGAGACAGAGGTGGGATAGCAAGAGAGAAACAGAGAGAGAGGTGGGATAGCAAGAGAGAAACAGAGAGAGAGAGGTGGGATAGCAAGAGAGAAACAGAGAGAGAGAGGTGGGATAGCAAGAGAGAAACAGAGAGAGAGAGGTGGGATAGCAAGAGAGAAACAGAGAGAGAGAGGTGGGATAGCAAGAGAGAAACAGAGAGAGAGAGGTGGGATAGCAAGAGAGAAACAGAGAGAGAGAGGTGGGATAGCAAGAGAGAAACAGAGAGAGGTGGGATAGCAAGAGAGAAACAGAGAGAGAGGTGGGATAGCAAGAGAGAAACAGAGAGAGAGAGGTGGGATAGCAAGAGAGAAACAGAGAGAGAGAGGTGGGATAGCAAGAGAGAAACAGAGAGAGAGAGGTGGGATAGCAAGAGAGAAACAGAGAGAGAGAGAGGTGGGATAGCAAGAGAGAAACAGAGAGAGAGAGGTGGGATAGCAAGAGAGAAACAGAGAGAGAGAGGTGGGATAGCAAGAGAGAAACAGAGAGAGAGAGGTGGGATAGCAAGAGAGAAACAGAGAGAGAGAGGTGGGATAGCAAGAGAGAAACAGAGAGAGAGAGGTGGGATAGCAAGAGAGAAACAGAGAGAGAGAGGTGGGATAGCAAGAGAAGAGAGAGAGGTGGGATAGCAAGAGAGAAACAGAGAGAGAGAGGTGGGATAGCAAGAGAGAAACAGAGAGAGAGAGGTGGGATAGCAAGAGAGAAACAGAGAGAGAGGTGGGATAGCAAGAGAGAAACAGAGAGAGAGAGGTGGGATAGCAAGAGAGAAACAGAGAGAAAGAGAGAGACAGAAACAGCCTTGTTTTTCTTTACATTATAAATATGAACTTTGATCACAAGCTTGACTTTTGGAGCCCCCATGTGCCTTGCTAAACCATACTGACTGCGTGATAAAGTGGGTTTGAGGGAATTTACAAAACTGAGCAGACCGTTGAATTTCAGGGTCCCGGAGCATGGGCTCTTTAGACAGCATTGTTCTGTCCCATCACACACATCTATCACTGGACTCAGACATGGCTCGTCCTAATATTTATATATTTCTTAATTCCATTCTTTTATTTTGAGATTTGTGTGTATTGTTGTGAATTGTTAGATACTATTGCACTGTTGGAGCCAGGAAGACAAGCATTTAGTTAGATACTATTGCACTGTTGGAGCTAGGAACACAAGCATTTAGTTAGATACTATTGCACTGTTGGAGCTAGGAACACAAGCATTTAGTTAGATACTACTGCACTGTTGGAGCTAGGAACACAAGCATTTAGTTAGATATTACTGCACTGTTGGAGCTAGGAACACAAGCATTTAGTTAGATACTACTGTACTGTTGGAGCTAGGAACACAAGCATTTAGTTAGATACTACTGTACTGTTGGAGCTAGAAACACAAGCATTTAGTTAGATACTACTGTACTGTTGGAGCTAGGAACACAAGCATTTAGTTAGATACTACTGCACTGTTGGAGCTAGGAACACAAGCATTTAGTTAGATACTACTGTACTGTTGGAGCTAGAAACACAAGCATTTAGTTAGATACTACTGCACTGTTGGAGCCAGGAACACAAGCATTTAGTTAGATATTACTGCACTGTTGGAGCTAGGAACAAAAGCATTTAGTTAGATACTACTGCACTGTTGGAGTTAGGAACACAAGCATTTAGTTAGATACTACTGCACTGTTGGAACTAGGAACACAAGCATTTAGTTAGATATTACTGCACTGTTGGAGTTAGGAACACAAGCATTTAGTTAGATACTACTGCACTGTTGGAGCTAGGAACACAAGCATTTAGTTAGATATTACTGTTGGAGCTAGAAACACAAGCATCTAGTTAGATACTGCTGCACTGTTGGAGCTAGGAACACAAGCATTTAGTTAGATACTACTGCACTGTTGGAGTTAGGAACACAAGCATTTAGTTAGATACTACTGCACTGTTGGAGCTAGGAACACAAGCATTTAGTTAGATATTACTGTTGGAGCTAGAAACACAAGCATCTAGTTAGATACTGCTGCACTGTTGGAGCTAGGAACACAAGCATTTAGTTAGATACTATTGCACTGTTGGAGCTAGGAACACAAGCATTTAGTTAGATACTACTGCACTGTTGGAGCTAGGAACACAAGCATTTAGTTAGATATTACTGTACTGTTGGAGCTAGGAACACAAGCATTTAGTTAGATACTACTGTACTGTTGGAGCTAGGAACACAAGCATTTAGTTAGATACTACTGTACTGTTGGAGCTAGGAACACAAGCATTTAGTTAGATACTACTGTACTGTTGGAGCTAGGAACACCAGCATTTAGTTAGATACTACTGTACTGTTGGAGCTAGGAACACAATCATTTAGTTAGATACTACTGCACTGTTGGAGCTAGGAACATAAGCATTTAGTTAGATACCACTGCACTGTTGGAGCTAGGACACAAGCATTTAGTTAGATACTACTGCACTGTTGGAGCTAGGAACACAAGCATTTAGTTAGATATTATTGCACTGTTGGAGCTAGAAACACAAGCATTTAGTTAGATACTACTGCACTGTTGGAGCTAGGAACACAAGCATTTGGTTAGATACTACTGCACTGTTGGAGCTAGAAACACAAGCATTTAGTTAGATACTACTGCACTGTTGGAGCTAGAAACACAAGCATTTAGTTAGATACTACTGCACTGTTGGAGCTAGGAACACACGCATTTAGTTAGATACTACTGCACTGTTGGAGCTAGAAACACAAGCATTTAGTTAGATACTACTGCACTGTTGGAGCTAGGAACACAAGCATTTAGTTAGATACTATTGCACTGTTGGAGCTAGGAACACAAGCATTTAGTTAGATACTATTGCACTGTTGGAGCTAGAAACACAAGCATTTAGTTAGATACTACTGCACTGTTGGAGATAGGAACACAAGCATTTAGTTAGATACTACTGCACTGTTGGAGCTAGGAACACAAGCATTTAGTTAGATACTACTGCACTGTTGGAGCTAGAAACACAAGCATTTAGTTAGATATTACTGCACTGTTGGAGCTAGAAACACAAGCATTTCGCTACACCCGCCAATAACATCTGCTATGTGTACGTGACCAATACAATTTGATTTGAGAATGTTGTGAACATTCTCACAAGGCACCACCCACAGTTTCTCCACAGGGATTTCTGATCCAAACCTTTAACTGGGGATTAATATTGTCCCATCGTCTTCACCTGGGATCTCACTGTGTGTCTCTATATCACTGTGTCTCCATATCACTGTGTCTCCATATCACTGTGTCTCCATCTCACTGTGTCTCCATATCACTGTGTCTCCATATCACTGTGTCTCCATATCACTGTGTCTCCATATCACTGTGTCTCCATATCACTGTGTGTCTCCATATCACTGTGTCTCCATATCACTGTGTCTCCATATCACTGTGTCTCCATATCACTGTGTCTCCATCTCACTGTGTCTCCATATCACTGTGTCTCCATATCACTGTGTCTCCATATCACTGTGTCTCCATATCACTGTGTCTCCATATCACTGTGTCTCTATATCACTGTGTCTCCATATCACTGTGTCTCTATATCCCTGTGTCTCCATATCACTGTGTCTCTATATCACTGTGTCTCCATATCACTGTGTCTCCATATCACTGTGTCTCCATCTCACTGTGTCTCTATATCACTGTGTCTCCATATCACTGTGTCTCCATATCACTGTGTCTCCATATCACTGTGTGTCTCCATATCACTGTGTCTCCATATCACTGTGTCTCCATATCACTGTGTCTCTATATCACTGTGTCTCCATATCACTGTGTCTCCATATCACTGTGTCTCCATATCACTGTGTCTCCATATCACTGTGTCTCCATATCACTGTGTCTCCATATCACTGTGTCTCCATATCACTGTGTCTCCATATCACTGTGTGTCTCTATATCACTGTGTCTCCATATCACTGTGTCTCCATATCACTGTGTGTCTCTATATCACTGTGTCTCCATATCACTGTGTGTCTCCATCTCACTGTGTCTCCATATCACTGTGTCTCCATCTCACTGTGTGTCTCTATATCACTGTGTCTCCATATCACTGTGTGTCTCCATATCACTGTGTCTCCATCTCACTGTGTGTCTCCATATCACTGTGTCTCCATATCACTGTGTGTCTCCATATCACTGTGTCTCCATCTCACTGTGTCTCCATATCACTGTGTCTCCATATCACTGTGTGTCTCCATATCACTGTGTGTCTCCATATCACTGTGTCTCCATATCACTGTGTGTCTCCATCTCACTGTGTCTCCATATCACTGTGTGTCTCCATATCACTGTGTGTCTCCATATCACTGTGTCTCCATATCACTGTGTGTCTCCATATCACTGTGTCTCCATATCACTGTGTCTCCATATCACTGTGTGTCTCCATATCACTGTGTGTCTCCATATCACTGTGTCTCCATATCACTGTGTGTCTCTATATCACTGTGTCTCCATATCACTGTGTCTCCATATCACTGTGTCTCCATATCACTGTGTGTCTCTATATCACTGTGTCTCCATATCACTGTGTCTCCATATCACTGTGTCTCCATATCACTGTGTGTCTCCATATCACTGTGTGTCTCCATATCACTGTGTGTCTCCATATCACTGTGTGTCTCCATCTCACTGTGTCTCCATATCACTGTGTCTCCATATCACTGTGTGTCTCTATATCACTGTGTCTCCATATCACTGTGTGTCTCCATATCACTGTGTCTCCATATCACTGTGTCTCCATATCACTGTGTCTCCATATCACTGTGTCTCCATATCACTGTGTCTCCATATCACTGTGTGTCTCCATATCACTGTGTGTCTCCATATCCCTGTGTCTCCATATCACTGTGTCTCCATATCACTGTGTCTCCATATCACTGTGTGTCTCTATATCACTGTGTCTCCATATCACTGTGTCTCTATATCACTGTGTCTCCATATCACTGTGTCTCCATATCACTGTGTGTCTCCATATCACTGTGTGTCTCCATATCCCTGTGTGTCTCCATATCACTGTGTGTCTCCATATCCCTGTGTGTCTCCATCTCACTGTGTCTCCATCTCACTGTGTCTCCATATCACTGTGTCTCCATATCCCTGTGTGTCTCCATATCACTGTGTCTCCATATCACTGTGTGTCTCCATATCACTGTGTCTCCATATCACTGTGTGTCTCCATATCACTGTGTGTCCATATCCCTGTGTGTCTCCATATCACTGTGTCTCCATCTCACTGTGTCTCCATATCACTGTGTGTCTCCATATCACTGTGTCTCCATATCACTGTGTGTCCATATCCTGTGTGTCTCCATATCCCTGTGTGTCTCCATATCACTGTGTGTCTCCATATCACTGTGTCTCCATATCACTGTGTGTCTCCATATCACTGTGTCTCCATATCACTGTGTGTCCATATCCTTGTGTGTCTCCATATCCCTGTGTGTCTCCATATCACTGTGTCTCTATATCACTGTGTCTCCATATCACTGTGTCTCTATATCACTGTGTCTCCATATCACTGTGTCTCCATATCCTTGTGTGTCTCCATATCCCTGTGTGTCTCCATATCACTGTGTGTCCATATCACTGTGTCTCCATATCACTGTGTGTCCATATCACTGTGTCTCCATATCACTGAGTCTCTATATCACTGTGTCTCCATATCACTGTGTATCTCCATATCCCTGTGTGTCTCCATATCACTGTGTCTCTATATCACTGTGTCTCCATATCACTGTGTCTCTATATCACTGAGTCTCTATATCACTGAGTCTCTATATCCCTGAGTCTCTATATCCCCGAGTCTCTATATCACTGTGTCTCCATATCACTGCGTCTCTATATCCCTGAGTCTCTATATCCCTGAGTCTCTATATCCCTGAGTCTCTATATCACTGTGTCTCTATATCACTGTGTCTCTATATCACTGAGTCTCTATATCCCTGAGTCTCTATATCCCTGAGTCTCTATATCACTGTGTCTCTATATCACTGAGTCTCTATATCACTGTGTCTCTATATCACTGAGTCTCTATATCACTGTGTCTCCATATCACTGTGTCTCTATATCACTGAGTCTCTATATCACTGAGTCTCTATATCCCTGAGTCTCTATATCACTGAGTCTCTATATCACTGTGTCTCTATATCACTGAGTCTCTATATCACTGAGTCTCTATATCCCTGAGTCTCTATATCACTGTGTCTCTATATCACTGAGTCTCTATATCACTGTGTCTCCATATCACTGTGTCTCTATATCACTGTGTCTCTATATCACTGTGTCTCTATATCACTGAGTCTCTATATCACTGAGTCTCTATATCACTGAGTCTCTATATCCCTGAGTCTCTATATCACTGAGTCTCTATATCACTGAGTCTCTATATCACTGAGTCTCTATATCACTGAGTCTCTATATCACTGTCTCGACTGGCTGTCTGAATCTCAACATTAAGAGATGTACAGTACATGTAACAGAGGTAATGCATTCCTGGAATCAGGCAATTGCCAACAGAGACTGTTGAGATGGTTAAGACTGTAGACAGGTAACCCTTTACAGACATGGGGAAGCATCAGGCCCTCGGCTGCCTGACACACAGTCAGAGGGTAACAGTGAAATTCTACTATGGATCAGATCTTCAAACAGGGTTTGATCTCTCTGTCTCTGTGAGGTTGTGCCAGCTTTGTTAGGACATGAGAACACGCACGCACGTGCACACTCACGCCATCCAGGCTAAGAATATTCCGAGGCTAAGATCCAGACTAAGATCCTCCTGGGGCTAAGATCCAGGCTAAGATCCCCCTGAGGCTAAGATCCAGGCTAAGATCCCCCTGAGGCTAAGATCCAGGCTAAGATCCCCCTGAGGCTAAGATCCAGGCTAAGATCCTCCTGAGGCTAAGAACCAGGCTAAGATCCCCCTGAGGCTAAGATCCAGGCTAAGATTCCCCTGAGGCTAAGATCCAGGCTAAGATCCTCCTGAGGCTAAGATCCAGGCTAAGATCCTCCTGAGGCTAAGATCCAGGCTAGATCCAGGCTAAGATCCCCCTGAGGCTAAGATCCAGGCTAAGATTCCCCTGAGGCTAAGATCCAGGCTAAGATCCTCCTGAGGCTAAGATCCAGGCTAAGATCCTTCTGAGGCTAAGATCCAGGCTAAGATCCCCCTGAGGCTAAGATCCAGGCTAAGATCCCCCTGAGGCTAAGATGGAACAAACTCCCTCACGACGCCAGGACAGCGGGTCAATCACCACCTTCCGGAGACACCTGAAACCCCACCTCTTCAGGAATACCTAGGATAGGGTAAGTAAGGGTAAGTAATCCTTCTCACCCCCCTTCTCCCCCAACAAGATTTAGATGCAAGTGGCTGTTCCACTGGTTGTCATAAGGTGTATCCAATTTGTAAGTCGCTCTGGATAAGAGCGTCTGCTAAATGACTTAAATGTAATGTAAATGTAAGATCCAGGCTAAGATCCTCCTGAGGCTAAGATCCAGGCTAAGATCCTCCTGAGGCTAAGATCCAGGCTAAGATCCTCCTGAGGCTAAGATCCAGGCTAAGATCCTCCTGAGGCTAAGATCCAGGCTAGATCCAGGCTAAGATCCCCCTGAGGCTAAGATCCAGGCTAAGATCCTCCTGAGGCTAAGATCCAGGCTAAGATTCCCCTGAGGCTGAGATCCAGGCTAAGATTCCCCTGAGGCTAAGATCCAGGCTAAGATCCCCCTGAGGCTAAGATCCAGGCTAAGATTCCCCTGAGGCTAAGATCCAGGCTAAGATCCTCCTGAGGCTAAGATCCAGGCTAAGATCCCCCTGAGGCTAAGATCCAGGCTAAGATCCTCCTGAGGCTAAGATCCAGGCTAAGATCCAGGCTAAGATCCTCCTGAGGCTAAGATCCAGGCTAAGATCCCCCTGAGGCTAAGATCCCCCTGAGGCTAAGATCCTCCTGTGGCTAAGATCCAGGCTAGGATCCTCCTGAGGCTAAGAACCCAGGCTAACATCCAGGCTAAGATCCCCCTGAGGCTAAGATCCAGGCTAAGATCCTCCTGTGGCTAAGATCCAGGCTAAGATCGTCCTGAGGCTAAGAACCCAGGCTAACATCCAGGCTAAGATCCCCCTGAGGCTAAGATCCAGGTTAAGATCCTCCTGTGGCTAAGATCCAGGCTAAGATCCCCCTAAGATCCAGGCTAAGATCCTCCTGAGGCTAAGATCCAGGCTAAGATCCAGGCTAAGATCCTCCTGAGGCTAAGATCCAGGCTAAGATCCCCCTGAGGCTAAGATCCCCCTGAGGCTAAGATCCTCCTGTGGCTAAGATCCAGGCTAGGATCCTCCTGAGGCTAAGAACCCAGGCTAACATCCAGGCTAAGATCCCCCTGAGGCTAAGATCCAGGCTAAGATCCTCCTGTGGCTAAGATCCAGGCTAAGATCGTCCTGAGGCTAAGAACCCAGGCTAACATCCAGGCTAAGATCCCCCTGAGGCTAAGATCCAGGTTAAGATCCTCCTGTGGCTAAGATCCAGGCTAAGATCCTCCTGAGGCTAAGATCCAGGTTAAGATCCTCCTGTGGCTAAGATCCAGGCTAAGATCCTCCTGAGGCTAAGGACCCAGGCTAACATCCAGGCTAAGATCCCCTGACGCTAAGATCCAGGCTAAGATCCCCCTGAGGCTAAGATCCAGGTGAAGATCCTCCTGAGGTTAAGATCCAGGCTAAGATCCAGGCTAAGATCCTCCTGAGGCTAAGATTCAGGCTAAGATCCCCCTGAGGCTAAGATCTCCCTGAGGCTAAGATCCTCCTGTGGCTAAGATCCAGGCTAGGATCCTCCTGAGGCTAAGAACCCAGGCTAACATCCAGGCTAAGATCCCCCTGAGGCTAAGATCCAGGTTAAGATCCTCCTGTGGCTAAGATCCAGGCTAAGATCCTCCTGAGGCTAAGATCCAGGCTAGATCCAGGCTAAGATCCCCCTGAGGCTAAGATCCAGGCTAAGATCCTCCTGAGGCTAAGAACCAGGCTAAGATCCCCCTGAGGCTAAGATCCAGGCTAAGATCCCCTGAGGCTAAGATCCAGGCTAAGATCCTCCTGAGGCTAAGATCCAGGCTAGATCCAGGCTAAGATCCCCTGAGGCTAAGATCCAGGCTAAGATTCCCCTGAGGCTAAGATCCAGGCTAAGATCCTCCTGAGGCTAAGATCCAGGCTAAGATCCTCCTGAGGCTAAGATCCAGGCTAAGATCCCCTGAGGCTAAGATCCAGGCTAAGATCCTCCTGAGGCTAAGATCCAGGCTAAGATCCTCCTGAGGCTAAGATCCAGGCTAAGATCCTCCTGAGGCTAAGATCCAGGCTAAGATCCTCCTGAGGCTAAGATCCAGGCTAGATGCAGGCTAAGATCCCCTGAGGCTAAGATCCAGGCTAAGATTCCCTGAGGCTAAGATCCAGGCTAAGATCCTCCTGAGGCTAAGATCCAGGCTAAGATCCTCCTGAGGCTAAGATCCAGGCTAAGATCCCCCTGAGGCTAAGATCCAGGCTAAGATCCTCCTGAGGCTAAGATCCAGACTAAGATCCTCCTGAGGCTAAGATCCAGGCTAAGATCCTCCTGAGGCTAAGATCCAGGCTAAGATCCTCCTGAGGCTAAGATCCAGGCTAGATCCAGGCTAAGATCCCCCTGAGGCTAAGATCCAGGCTAAGATTCCCCTGAGGCTAAGATCCAGGCTAAGATCCTCCTGAGGCTAAGATCCAGGCTAAGATCCTCCTGAGGCTAAGATCCAGGCTAAGATTCCCCTGAGGCTAAGATCCAGGCTAAGATTCCCCTGAGGCTAAGATCCAGGCTAAGATCCTCCTGAGGCTAAGATCCAGGCTAAGATTCCCTGAGGCTAAGATCCAGGCTAAGATCCTCCTGAGGCTAAGATCCAGGCTAAGATCCCCCTGAGGCTAAGATCCAGGCTAAGATCCTCCTGAGGCTAAGATCCAGGCTAGGATCCTCCTGAGGCTAAGAACCCAGGCTAACATCCAGGCTAAGATCCCCCTGAGGCTAAGATCCAGGCTAAGATCCTCCTGTGGCTAAGATCCAGGCTAAGATCGTCCTGAGGCTAAGAACCCAGGCTAACATCCAGGCTAAGATCCCCTGAGGCTAAGATCCAGGTTAAGATCCTCCTGTGGCTAAGATCCAGGCTAAGATCCTCCTGAGGCTAAGATCCAGGTTAAGATCCTCCTGTGGCTAAGATCCAGGCTAAGATCCTCCTGAGGCTAAGGACCCAGGCTAACATCCAGGCTAAGATCCCCCTGACGCTAAGATCCAGGCTAAGATCCCCTGAGGCTAAGATCCAGGTTAAGATCCTCCTGAGGTTAAGATCCAGGCTAAGATCCTCCTGAGGCTGAGATCCAGGCTAAGATCCCCCTAAGATCCAGGCTAAGATCCTCCTGAGGCTAAGATCCAGGCTAAGATCCTCCTGAGGCTAAGATCCAGGCTAAGATCCCCCTGAGGCTAAGATCCCCCTGAGGCTAAGATCCTCCTGTGGCTAAGATCCAGGCTAGGATCCTCCTGAGGCTAAGAACCCAGGCTAACATCCAGGCTAAGATCCCCCTGAGGCTAAGATCCAGGCTAAGATCCTCCTGTGGCTAAGATCCAGGCTAAGATCGTCCTGAGGCTAAGAACCCAGGCTAACATCCAGGCTAAGATCCCCCTGAGGCTAAGATCCAGGTTAAGATCCTCCTGTGGCTAAGATCCAGGCTAAGATCCTCCTAAGGCTAAGATCCAGGTTAAGATCCTCCTGTGGCTAAGATCCAGGCTAAGATCCTCCTGAGGCTAAGGACCCAGGCTAACATCCAGGCTAAGATCCCCTGACGCTAAGATCCAGGCTAAGATCCCCCTGAGGCTAAGATCCAGGTTAAGATCCTCCTGAGGTTAAGATCCAGGCTAAGATCCAGGCTAAGATCCTCCTGAGGCTAAGATTCAGGCTAAGATCCCCCTGAGGCTAAGATCTCCTGAGGCTAAGATCCTCCTGTGGCTAAGATCCAGGCTAGGATCCTCCTGAGGCTAAGAACCCAGGCTAACATCCAGGCTAAGATCCCCTGAGGCTAAGATCCAGGCTAAGATCCTCCTGTGGCTAAGATCCAGGCTAAGATCGTCCTGAGGCTAAGAACCCAGGCTAACATCCAGGCTAAGATCCCCCTGAGGCTAAGATCCAGGTTAAGATCCTCCTGTGGCTAAGATCCAGGCTAAGATCCTCCTGAGGCTAAGATCCAGGCTAGATCCAGGCTAAGATCCCCCTGAGGCTAAGATCCAGGCTAAGATCCTCCTGAGGCTAAGAACCAGGCTAAGATCCCCTGAGGCTAAGATCCAGGCTAAGATCCCCTGAGGCTAAGATCCAGGCTAAGATCCTCCTGAGGCTAAGATCCAGGCTAGATCCAGGCTAAGATCCCCCTGAGGCTAAGATCCAGGCTAAGATTCCCCTGAGGCTAAGATCCAGGCTAAGATCCTCCTGAGGCTAAGATCCAGGCTAAGATCCTTCTGAGGCTAAGATCCAGGCTAAGATCCCCCTGAGGCTAAGATCCAGGCTAAGATCCTCCTGAGGCTAAGATCCAGGCTAAGATCCTCCTGAGGCTAAGATCCAGGCTAAGATCCTCCTGAGGCTAAGATCCAGGCTAAGATCCTCCTGAGGCTAAGATCCAGGCTAGATCCAGGCTAAGATCCCCCTGAGGCTAAGATCCAGGCTAAGATTCCCTGAGGCTAAGATCCAGGCTAAGATCCTCCTGAGGCTAAGATCCAGGCTAAGATCCTCCTGAGGCTAAGATCCAGGCTAAGATCCCCTGAGGCTAAGATCCAGGCTAAGATTCCCCTGAGGCTAAGATCCAGGCTAAGATCCTCCTGAGGCTAAGATCCAGGCTAAGATTCCCCTGAGGCTAAGATCCAGGCTAAGATCCTCCTGAGGCTAAGATCCAGGCTAAGATCCCCCTGAGGCTAAGATCCAGGCTAAGATCCTCCTGAGGCTAAGATCCAGGCTAAGATCCTCCTGAGGCTAAGATCCAGGCTAAGATCCCCTGAGGCTAAGATCCCCCTGAGGCTAAGATCCTCCTGTGGCTAAGATCCAGGCTAGGATCCTCCTGAGGCTAAGAACCCAGGCTAACATCCAGGCTAAGATCCCCCTGAGGCTAAGATCCAGGCTAAGATCCTCCTGTGGCTAAGATCCAGGCTAAGATCGTCCTGAGGCTAAGATCCCAGGCTAACATCCAGGCTAAGATCCCCCTGAGGCTAAGATCCAGGCTAAGATCCTCCTGAGGCTAAGATCCAGGCTAAGATCCCCTGAGGCTAAGATCCCCCTGAGGCTAAGATCCTCCTGTGGCTAAGATCCAGGCTAGGATCCTCCTGAGGCTAAGAACCCAGGCTAACATCCAGGCTAAGATCCCCCTGAGGCTAAGATCCAGGCTAAGATCCTCCTGTGGCTAAGATCCAGGCTAAGATCGTCCTGAGGCTAAGAACCCAGGCTAACATCCAGGCTAAGATCCCCCTGAGGCTAAGATCCAGGCTAAGATCCTCCTGAGGCTAAGATCCAGGCTAAGATCCCCCTGAGGCTAAGATCCCCCTGAGGCTAAGATCCTCCTGTGGCTAAGATCCAGGCTAGGATCCTCCTGAGGCTAAGAACCCAGGCTAACATCCAGGCTAAGATCCCCCTGAGGCTAAGATCCAGGCTAAGATCCTCCTGTGGCTAAGATCCAGGCTAAGATCGTCCTGAGGCTAAGAACCCAGGCTAACATCCAGGCTAAGATCCCCCTGAGGCTAAGATCCAGGTTAAGATCCTCCTGTGGCTAAGATCCAGGTTAAGATCCTCCTGTGGCTAAGATCCAGGCTAAGATCCTCCTGAGGCTAAGATCCAGGCTAAGATCCCCCTAAGATCCAGGCTAAGATCCTCCTGAGGCTAAGATCCAGGCTAAGATCCAGGCTAAGATCCTCCTGAGGCTAAGATCCAGGCTAAGATCCCCCTGAGGCTAAGATCCCCCTGAGGCTAAGATCCTCCTGTGGCTAAGATCCAGGCTAGGATCCTCCTGAGGCTAAGAACCCAGGCTAACATCCAGGCTAAGATCCCCCTGAGGCTAAGATCCAGGCTAAGATCCTCCTGTGGCTAAGATCCAGGCTAAGATCGTCCTGAGGCTAAGAACCCAGGCTAACATCCAGGCTAAGATCCCCCTGAGGCTAAGATCCAGGTTAAGATCCTCCTGTGGCTAAGATCCAGGCTAAGATCCTCCTGAGGCTAAGATCCAGGTTAAGATCCTCCTGTGGCTAAGATCCAGGCTAAGATCCTCCTGAGGCTAAGGACCCAGGCTAACATCCAGGCTAAGATCCCCTGACGCTAAGATCCAGGCTAAGATCCTCCTGAGGCTAAGATCCAGGCTAAGATCCCCCTGAGGCTAAGATCCAGGCTAAGATCCCCCTGAGGCTAAGATCCAGGCTAAGATCCCCCTGACGCTAAGATCCAGGCTAAAATCCTCCTGAGGCTAAGATCTCCCTGAGGCTAAGATCCTCCTGTGGCTAAGATCCAGGCTAGGATCCTCCTGAGGCTAAGAACCCAGGCTAACATCCAGGCTAAGATCCCCTGAGGCTAAGATCCAGGCTAAGATCCTCCTATGGCTAAGATCCAGGCTAAGATCATTCTGAGGCTAAGAACCCAGGCTAACATCCAGGCTAAGATCCCCCTGAGGCTAAGATCCAGGTTAAGATCCTCCTGTGGCTAAGATCCAGGCTAAGATCCTCCTGAGGCTAAGATCCAGGCTAGATCCAGGCTAAGATCCCCCTGAGGCTAAGATCCAGGTTAAGATCCTCCTGTGGCTAAGATCCAGGCTAAGATCCTCCTGAGGCTAAGAACCAGGCTAAGATCCCCTGAGGCTAAGATCCAGGCTAAGATCCCCTGAGGCTAAGATCCAGGCTAAGATCCTCCTGAGGCTAAGAACCAGGCTAAGATCCCTGAGGCTAAGATCCAGGCTAAGATCCTCCTGAGGCTAAGAACCAGGCTAAGATCCTCCTGAGGCTAAGATCCAGGCTAAGATCCTCCTGAGGCTAAGAACCAGGCTAAGATCCCCCTGAGGCTAAGATCCAGGCTAAGATCCCCTGAGGCTAAGATCCAGGCTAAGATCCCCTGAGGCTAAGATCCAGGCTAAGATCCTCCTGAGGCTAAGAACCAGGCTAAGATCCTGAGGCTAAGATCCAGGCTAAGATCCTCCTGAGGCTAAGATCCAGGCTAAGATCCTCCTGAGGCTAAGAACCAGGCTAAGATCCCCTGAGGCTAAGATCCAGGCTAAGATCCCCCTGAGGCTAAGATCCAGGCTAAGATCCCCCTGAGGCTAAGATCCAGGCTAAGATCCTCCTGAGGCTAAGAACCAGGCTAAGATCCCTGAGGCTAAGATCCAGGCTAAGATCCTGAGGCTAAGATCCAGGCTAAGATCCCCCTGAGGCTAAGATCCAGGCTAAGATCCCCTGAGGCTAAGATCCAGGCTAAGATCCCCCTGAGGCTAAGATCCAGGCTAAGATCCCCTGAGGCTAAGATCCAGGCTAAGATCCTCCTGAGGCTAAGGACCCAGGCTAACATCCAGGCTAAGATCCCCTGACGCTAAGATCCAGGCTAAGATCCTCCTGAGGCTAAGATCCAGGCTAAGATCCTCCTGAGGCTAAGATCCAGGCTGATCCTCCTGAGGCTAAGATCCAGGCTAGGATCCTCCTGAGGCTAAGATCCAGGCTAGGATCCTCCTGAGGCTAAGATCCAGGCTAAGATCCTCCTGAGGCTAAGAACCCAGGCTAAGATCCAGGCTAAGATCCTCCTGAGGCTAAGAACCCAGGCTAAGATCCTCCTGAGGCTAAGAACCCAGGCTAAGATCCCCTGACGCTAAGATCCAGGCTAAGATCCCCCTGAGGCTAAGATCCAGGCTAAGATCCCCCTGACGCTAAGATCCAGGCTAAAATCCTCCTGAGGCTAAGAACCCAGGCTAAGATCCAGGCTAAGATCCTCCTGAGGCTAAGAACCCAGGCTAACATGTTGAGTGGTGAACCTGCAAGTAATCATTTTGTTGCACTGTGTGTTCTCCTTTTAATCATGTGTATATGAAAAAATAAACACACTTGTATTTGACCTCCCCAGGAAAATTAACTTTCTTGGAAGAGCTGGTAAAATATCCAGGACTGCTTCCATAGAAGAGTGTGTGACATATGAATAAATATAGTTAGCGATCATGTCTCAGACCTGACAGGTCCTGGTTCAAGTCAATGTGAGGTTTTACTCCCGGAATCAGCTACAATATCTATACCTTCATGGGACATTTATGGTAAATTTGCCTCAGTAAATAAACCTCAAAGTGCTGCAATAATCTACTCCTGCAACTTACATTTTTTTTTTTTTTGACCTTTATTTAACTAGGCAAGTCAGTTAAGGACAACTTCTTATTTATAATGACGGCCTTGGAACAGTGGGTTAACTGCCTGTTCAGGGGTAGAACGACAGATTTTTACCTTGTCAGCTCGGTGATTCAATCTAGCAACCTTTCAGTTACTGGCCCAACGATCAAACCACTAGGCTACCTTTTATTCCCCAGCCCTGACATTTGGCCCACAGTATCTACCTACTCCTGCAGCCTTTGCTTCCCCAGCCCTGACAGACAGTATCTAACTACTCCTGTAGCCTTTGCTTCCCCAGCCCTGACCCACAGTATCTAACTACTCCTGCAGCCTTTGCTTCCCCAGCCCTGACCCACAGTATCTAACTACTCCTGCAGCCTTTGCTTCCCCAGCCCTGACCCACAGTATCTAACTACTCCTGCAGCCTTTGCTTCCCCAGCCCTGACCCACAGTATCTAACTACTCCTGCAGCCTTTGCTTCCCCAGCCCTGACCCACAGTATCTAACTACTCCTGCAGCCTTTGCTTCCCCAGCCCTGACCCACAGTATCTAACTACTCCTGCAGCCTTTGCTTCCCCAGCCCTGACCCACAGTATCTAACTACTCCTGCAGCCTTTGCTTCCCCAGCCCTGACCCACAGTATCTAACTACTCCTGCAGCCTTTCCATCCCCAGCCCTGACCCACAGTATCTAACTACTCCTGCAGCCTTTGCTTCCCCAGCCCTGACCCACAGTATCTACCTACTCCTGCAGCCTTTGCTTCCCCAGCCCTGACCCACAGTATCTAACTACTCCTGCAGCCTTTCCTTCCCCAGCCCTGACATTTGGCCCACAGTATCTAACTACTCATACATCCTTTGCTTCCCCAGCCCCAGCCCTGGCCCACAGTACCTGACTACTCCTGCAGCCTTTCCTTCCCCAGCCCTGACATTTGGCCCACAGTATCTAACTACTCATACATCCTTTGCTTCCCCAGCCCCAGCCCTGGCCCACAGTACCTGACTACTCCTGCAGCCTTTGCTTCCCCAGACCTGACATTTGGCCCACAGTATCTAACTACTCATACATCCTTTGCTTCCCCAGCCCCAGCCCTGGCCCACAGTATCTAACTACTCCTGCAGCCTTTCCATCCCCAGCCCTGACATTTGGCCCACAGTATCTGAGGACTTTCTCCTGCAGAATGTGGCCTCACCTGAAAAAAATAGTTGTTTTTAAAGCAACACAGCAGAGAGAGAGAATACCTGACCACTGTTTTTCACTATGTACAGACTCAGTGAGCATAGCCTTGCTATTGAGAAAGGCTGCCGTAGGGAGACCTGGCTCCTAAGAATAGACAGGCTATGTGCTCACTGCCTACAAAATGAGGTGGAAACTGAGCTGCACTTCCGAACCTCCTGCCCAATGTATCACCATATTAGAGACACATGTTTCCCTCAGATTTCACAGACCCACAAAGAATTAGAAAACAAATCAAATTTCGCTAAACCCATATCTTTTCGATGAAATACCATTTAAATATATATATATATTTAACCTTTATTTATACAGGTTTTTCTCATTGAGATAACATCTCTTTTCCAAGAGAGACCTGGTCCAATAGCAGCAGGGGGAACGATGTTTCAGACAAAACAACTTACATACACTAACACAACATTAAATAAAACTATAAACACACATACAGTACAACAGAAACATTTTACGATAAAAACACAAAAGTCTTGAATAAAAACAGCTGTCCTAAAGACAATTACACTCTTCTATGATATATACATTGATCAAGTGTTTAAACTCCACCAACGAAACTAGATCATCACATTTTAAAATGTTCAGGAGAGAATTCCAGGACCACGGTGGTGAATAACTAACACTATTTCAACCATGACCTGTTCTAATTCTTGGTACTGTTAGAAGCAAATCAGAACGGGACTGTAATTTATATTTCTTTACCGATCTGACAAAAGAGAACATAGATAAAATGGCATTTTACCCAGTATGGCCTTATAAATCAGTGTCTACCAGTGTTTAAGACTACGCAAGGTCAATGACGACCAGCCAACAGCCCTGTTGACATCACAATGATGTGTTAGACGTTTCTGATTTGTAATGAACCTGAGGGCTGCATGATACACTGAATCAAGTCCTCTCAGGGTAGTGGCTGAGGCCTGCATGTATATAACATCACTACAATCTAAAACCGACAGTAATGTACATCGTACCAGCTCCTTCCTGGCCTCCAGAGAAAAACAAGCCTGATGCCGGTAATAAAAACCTATTTAAGGCTTGAGCTTCCTTATCAAGTTCTCTACATGCACAGTGAAGCTCAGCTTATCATCAATCCACACACCCAAATATTTGTACACATTAAGTTGATCTATAGTATGTCCAGCCAATGTAGCAATGACATGATTAGTAACATGCCTGGCATTTGAAAATACCATGCATTTTGTTTTACCTGAATTTAGAACCAGCTTCAAATCATACAGACTCTGTTGAATGATGTTAAATGCTCTTTGGGCATTTTCAAAAGCTAAAGATAAACTACTACCACTAGAATAAAGAACAGTATCATCTGCATAAAAATGAACATCTGCTGTTTCAATAAGATCCCCAATGTTGTTGATGTACAAAATAATCAACAGTGGGCCCAAAATGGAACCTTGCGGAACACCTGAGCACACCTCTATGGACCTCTATGGATTTACAACCATCCGCCATTACACATTGTGTACACATTCTGTAGGTAATTTATTAACCAATCTAGAGCATGACCAGTAATTCCACAACATTTTAGCCTTTGCACTAACACAGCATGGTCCATGGTGGCAAAAGCCTTCAACAAATCAATAAAGACGGACACACAATATAACTTCATGTCAAGAGCACAGTGGATGTCATTTAAAACCTTCAATGTTGCTGAAACAGTGCTGTGGCCAGACCTAAAACCTGATTGCATTCTATTTAAGATGTGGTTTTCTTGGAAGTAGACCTTCAGCTCCCTACTAACTAAGGACTCCAGTACCTTTGACAGTACAGACAATTTTGATATGGGTCGATAGTTGTCAAGTAGCGAAGGATCTCCACCTTTCAGGAGAGGCAGTACAATAGCAGATTTCCGTAACTTGGGGATTTCCTTAACATCAAGCGTAAGGTTAAAAATACATGTTCAGGGGGAGCAATGATGTCTGCAGCTAGGAGTAGGAGGCGGGGGTCAAGTTCATCAGGGCCAGGGGATTTTTTAAAATCAATTTCTTTCAGGGCTTTACACACTTCTGAAACAGAGAAGGAGTAGAGGAGAACCTGGTGAAGGAGAGCACAGGGGTGTCAGGTACATTTACACACTTCTGAAACAGAGAAGGAGTAGAGGAGAACCTGGTGAAGGAGAGCACAGGGGTGTCAGGTACATTTACACACTTCTGAAACAGAGAGGGATGAAGAGGAGAACCTGGTGAAGGAGAGCACAGGGGTGTCAGGTACATTTACACACTTCTGAAACAGAGAGGGATGAAGAGGAGAACCTGGTGAAGGAGAGCACAGGGGTGTCAGGTACATTACACACTTCTGAAACAGAGAGGGATGAGAAGGAGAACCTGGTGAAGGAGAGCACAGGGGTGTCAGGTACATTTACACACTTCTGAAACAGAGAAGGATGAAGAGGAGAACCTGGTGAAGGAGAGCACAGGGGTGTCAGGTACATTTACACACTTCTGAAACAGAGAGGGATGAAGAGGAGAACCTGGTGAAGGAGAGCACAGGGGTGTCAGGTACATTTACACACTTCTGAAACAGAGAGGGATGAAGAGGAGAACCTGGTGAAGGAGAGCACAGGGGTGTCAGGTACATTTACACACTTCTGAAACAGAGAAGGGATGAAGAGGAGAACCTGGTGAAGGAGAGCACAGGGGTGTCAGGTACATTTACACACTTCTGAAACAGAGAAGGATGAAGAGGAGAACCTGGTGAAGGAGAGCACAGGGGTGTCAGGTACATTTACACACTTCTGAAACAGAGAGGGATGAAGAGGAGAACAGAGAGGGATGAAGAGGAGAACACTGGTGAAGGAGAGCACAGGGGTGTCAGGTACATTTACACACTTCTGAAACAGAGAGGGATGAAGAGGAGAACCTGGTGAAGGAGAGCACAGGGGTGTCAGGTACATTTACACACTTCTGAAACAGAGAAGGATGAAGAGGAGAACCTGGTGAAGGAGAGCACAGGGGTGTCAGGTACATTTACACACTTCTGAAACAGAGAGGGATGAAGAGGAGAACCTGGTGAAGGAGAGCACAGGGGTGTCAGGTACATTTACACACTTCTGAAACAGAGAGGGATGAAGAGGAGAACCTGGTGAAGGAGAGCACAGGGGTGTCAGGTACATTTACACACTTCTGAAACAGAGAAGGATGAAGAGGAGAACCTGGTGAAGGAAGAGCACAGGGGTGTCAGGTACATTTACACACTTCTGAAACAGAGAGGATGAAGAGGAGAACCTGGTGAAGGAGAGCACAGGGGTGTCAGGTACATTTACACACTTCTGAAACAGAGAGGGATGAAGAGGAGAACCTGGTGAAGGAGAGCACAGGGGTGTCAGGTACATTTACACACTTCTGAAACAGAGAAGGATGAAGAGGAGAACCTGGTGAAGGAGAGCACAGGGGTGTCAGGTACATTTACACACTTCTGAAACAGAGAGGGATGAAGAGGAGAACCTGGTGAAGGAGAGCACAGGGGTGTCAGGTACATTTACACACTTCTGAAACAGAGAGGGATGAAGAGGAGAACCTGGTGAAGGAGAGCACAGGGGTGTCAGGTACATTTACACACTTCTGAAACAGAGAAGGGATGAAGAGGAGAACCTGGTGAAGGAGAGCACAGGGGTGTCAGGTACATTTACACACTTCTGAAACAGAGAGGGATGAAGAGGAGAACCTGGTGAAGGAGAGCACAGGGGTGTCAGGTACATTTACACACTTCTGAAACAGAGAGGGATGAAGAGGAGAACCTGGTGAAGGAGAGCACAGGGGTGTCAGGTACATTTACACACTTCTGAAACAGAGAAGGAGGAAAGGAGAACCTGGTGAAGGAGAGCACAGGGGTGTCAGGTACATTTACACACTTCTGAAACAGAGAGGGATGAAGAGGAGAACCTGGTGAAGGAGAGCACAGGGGTGTCAGGTACATTTACACACTTCTGAAACAGAGAGGGATGAAGAGGAGAACCTGGTGAAGGAGAGCACAGGGGTGTCAGGTACATTTACACACTTCTGAAACAGAGAAGGGTGAAGAGGAGAACCTGGTGAAGGAGAGCACAGGGGTGTCAGGTACATTTACACACTTCTGAAACAGAGAAGGGATGAAGAGGAGAACCTGGTGAAGGAGAGCACAGGGGTGTCAGGTACATTTACACACTTCTGAAACAGAGAAGGATGAAGAGGAGAACCTGGTGAAGGAGAGCACAGGGGTGTCAGGTACATTTACACACTTCTGAAACAGAGAAGGATGAAGAGGAGAACCTGGTGAAGGAGAGCACAGGGGTGTCAGGTACATTTACACACTTCTGAAACAGAGAGGGATGAAGAGGAGAACCTGGTGAAGGAGAGAGAACAGGGGTGTCAGGTACATTTACACACTTCTGAAACAGAGAGGATGAAGAGGAGAACCTGGTGAAGGAGAGCACAGGGGTGTCAGGTACATTTACACACTTCTGAAACAGAGAAGGATGAAGAGGAGAACCTGGTGAAGGAGAGCACAGGGTGTCAGGTACATTTACACACTTCTGAAACAGAGAGGGATGAAGAGGAGAACCTGGTGAAGGAGAGCACAGGGGTGTCAGGTACATTTACACACTTCTGAAACAGAGAGGGATGAAGAGGAGAACCTGGTGAAGGAGAGCACAGGGGTGTCAGGTACATTTACACACTTCTGAAACAGAGGAGGATGAAGAGGAGAACCTGGTGAAGGAGAGCACAGGGGTGTCAGGTACATTTACACACTTCTGAAACAGAGGAGGATGAAGAGGAGAACCTGGTGAAGGAGAGCACAGGGGTGTCAGGTACATTTACACACTTCTGAAACAGAGAGGGATGAAGAGGAGAACCTGGTGAAGGAGAACACAGGGGTGTCAGGTACATTTACACACTTCTGAAACAGAGAGGGATGAAGAGGAGAACCTGGTGAAGGAGAGCACAGGGGTGTCAGGTACATTTACACACTTCTGAAACAGAGAAGGGTGAAGAGGAGAACCTGGTGAAGGAGAGCACAGGGGTGTCAGGTACATTTACACACTTCTGAAACAGAGAGGGATGAAGAGGAGAACCTGGTGAAGGAGAGCACAGGGGTGTCAGGTACATTTACACACTTCTGAAACAGAGAAGGGTGAAGAGGAGAACCTGGTGAAGGAGAGCACAGGGGTGTCAGGTACATTTACACACTTCTGAAACAGAGAGGGATGAAGAGGAGAACCTGGTGAAGGAGAGCACAGGGGTGTCAGGTACATTTACACACTTCTGAAACAGAGAAGGATGAAGAGGAGAACCTGGTGAAGGAGAGCACAGGGTGTCAGGTACATTTACACACTTCTGAAACAGAGAAGGATGAAGAGGAGAACCTGGTGAAGGAGAGCACAGGGGTGTCAGGTACATTTACACACTTCTGAAACAGAGAGGGATGAAGAGGAGAACCTGGTGAAGGAGAGCACAGGGGTGTCAGGTACATTTACACACTTCTGAAACAGAGAGGGATGAAGAGGAGAACCTGGTGAAGGAGAGCACAGGGGTGTCAGGTACATTTACACACTTCTGAAACAGAGAAGGATGAAGAGGAGAACCTGGTGAAGGAGAGCACAGGGTGTCAGGTACATTTACACACTTCTGAAACAGAGAGGGATGAAGAGGAGAACCTGGTGAAGGAGAGGCACAGGGGTGTCAGGTACATTTACACACTTCTGAAACAGAGAAGGATGAAGAGGAGAACCTGGTGAAGGAGAGCACAGGGGTGTCAGGTACATTTACACACTTCTGAAACAGAGAGGGATGAAGAGGAGAACCTGGTGAAGGAGAGCACAGGGGTGTCAGGTACATTTACACACTTCTGAAACAGAGAAGGATGAAGAGGAGAACCTGGTGAAGGAGAGCACAGGGGTGTCAGGTACATTTACACACTTCTGAAACAGAGAGGGATGAAGAGGAGAACCTGGTGAAGGAGAGCACAGGGGTGTCAGGTACATTTACACACTTCTGAAACAGAGAGGGATGAAGAGGAGAACCTGGTGAAGGAGAGCACAGGGGTGTCAGGTACATTTACACACTTCTGAAACAGAGAAGGATGAAGAGGAGAACCTGGTGAAGGAGAGCACAGGGGTGTCAGGTACATTTACACACTTCTGAAACAGAGAGGGATGAAGAGGAGAACCTGGTGAAGGAGAGCACAGGGGTGTCAGGTACATTTACACACTTCTGAAACAGAGGAGGATGAAGAGGAGAACCTGGTGAAGGAGAGCACAGGGGTGTCAGGTACATTTACACACTTCTGAAACAGAGAGGGATGAAGAGGAGAACCTGGTGAAGGAGAGCACAGGGGTGTCAGGTACATTTACACACTTCTGAAACAGAGAGGGATGAAGAGGAGAACCTGGTGAAGGAGAGCACAGGGGTGTCAGGTACATTTACACACTTCTGAAACAGAGAGGGATGAAGAGGAGAACCTGGTGAAGGAGAGCACAGGGGTGTCAGGTACATTTACACACTTCTGAAACAGAGAGGGATGAAGAGGAGAACCTGGTGAAGGAGAGCACAGGGGTGTCAGGTACATTTACACACTTCTGAAACAGAGAAGGGTGAAGAGGAGAACCTGGTGAAGGAGAGCACAGGGGTGTCAGGTACATTTACACACTTCTGAAACAGAGAAGGGTGAAGAGGAGAACCTGGTGAAGGAGAGCACAGGGGTGTCAGGTACATTTACACACTTCTGAAACAGAGAGGGATGAAGAGGAGAACCTGGTGAAGGAGAGCACAGGGGTGTCAGGTACATTTACACACTTCTGAAACAGAGAAGGATGAACCTGGTGAGAGAGGAGAACCTGGTGAAGGAGAGCACAGGGGTGTCAGGTACATTTACACACTTCTGAAACAGAGAGGGATGAAGAGGAGAACCTGGTGAAGGAGAGCACAGGGGTGTCAGGTACATTTACACACTTCTGAAACAGAGAAGGAGATGAAAAGGAGAACCTGGTGAAGGAGAGCACAGGGGTGTCAGGTACATTTACACACTTCTGAAACAGAGAAGGATGAAGAGGAGAACCTGGTGAAGGAGAGCACAGGGGTGTCAGGTACATTTACACACTTCTGAAACAGAGAAGGAGTAAAGGAGAACCTGGTGAAGGAGAGCACAGGGGTGTCAGGTACATTTACACACTTCTGAAACAGAGAAGGGTGAAGAGGAGAACCTGGTGAAGGAGAGCACAGGGGTGTCAGGTACATTTACACACTTCTGAAACAGAGAAGGGTGAAGAGGAGAACCTGGTGAAGGAGTGCACAGGGGTGTCAGGTACATTTACACACTTCTGAAACAGAGAAGGAGTAAAGGAGAACCTGGTGAAGGAGAGCACAGGGGTGTCAGGTACATTTACACACTTCTGAAACAGAGAAGGGTGAAGAGGAGAACCTGGTGAAGGAGAGCACAGGGGTGTCTGGTACATTTACACACTTCTGAAACAGAGAGGGATGAAGAGGAGAACCTGGTGAAGGAGAGCACAGGGGTGTCAGGTACATTTACACACTTCTGAAACAGAGAGGATGAAGAGGAGAACCTGGTGAAGGAGAGCACAGGGGTGTCAGGTACATTTACACACTTCTGAAACAGAGAGGGATGAAGAGGAGAACCTGGTGAAGGAGAGCACAGGGGTGTCAGGTACATTTACACACTTCTGAAACAGAGAGGGATGAAGAGGAGAACCTGGTGAAGGAGAGCACAGGGGTGTCAGGTACATTTACACACTTCTGAAACAGAGAGGGATGAAGAGGAGAACCTGGTGAAGGAGAGCACAGGGGTGTCAGGTACATTTACACACTTCTGAAACAGAGAGGGATGAAAAGGAGAACCTGGTGAAGGAGAGCACAGGGGTGTCAGGTAAATGTATAGGGGGCTCAATTATACCTTTGACCTTTTCAAATAAACTGCCTGCATCTATAAAATGTTGATTCAAGGCTTTCAGATACTCTCAGTTACAATCTGTGTCGACCAACAATTGTTTGGGAAGCTGTGTAACTTTTTTACACTCCAAACCCTTCACTACTTGACACAATGTGGATGGATTATTAAAATTATGTGAAGTAGATTACAGGTTGTGGTCTGCTTTCAGTTTACGAAAGCCACACCCATATTTCGAAGACATTTTAAAGCCATCCAATCATCTGCCAAACCAGCCCCTTTTGCTTTAGCCCACATAGCATTTTGTTCCCTTATGATTTTTGTAAATTCCTTAGTAAACCAAGTCTTCTCTCTGCTATAAATCTTGAATTTAAGGGCAGATCTTGCTTCTGTGCCATCACAGCAGCAAGATGTGTGACCTATTGCCGAAAGAAAAGAGCCAATCAAGGGAAAACTTAAACAACACAATATAACTCCAATTCAATCACACTTCTGTGAAATCAAACTGTCCACTTAGGAAGCAACACTGAATGACAATAAATGTCACATGCCGTTGTGCAAATGGAATAGATAACAGGTGGAAATTATAGGCAATTAGCAAGACACCCCCAATAAAGGAGTGGTTCTGCAGGTGGTAACCACAGACCACTTCTCAGTTTCTATGCTTCCTGGCTGATGTTTTGGTCTCTTTTGAATGCTGGCGGTGCTTTCACTCTAGTGGTAGCATGAGACGGAGTCTACAACCCACACAAGTGGCTCAGGTAGTGCAGCTCATCCAGGATGGCACATCAATGCAAGCTGTGGCAAGAAGGTTTGCTGTGTCTGTCAGTGTAGTGTCCAGAGCATGGAGGTGCTACCAGGAGACAGGCCAGTACATCAGGAGATGTGGAGAAGGCCGTAGGAGGGCAACAACCCAGTAGCAGGACCGCTACCTCCGCCTTTGTGCAAGGAGGAGCACTGCCAGAGCCCTGCAAAATGACCTCCAGTTGGCCACAAATGTGCATGTGTCTGCTCAAACGGTCAGAAACAGACTCCATGAGGCCCGACGTCCACAGGTGGGGGTTGTGCTTACAGTCCAACACCGTGCAGGACGTTTGGCATTTGAACACCAAGATTGGCAAATTCGCCACTGGCGCCCTGTGCTCTTCACAGATGAAAGCAGGTTCACACTGAGCACGTGACAGATGTGGCAGAGTCTGGAGATGCCGTGGAGAACATTCTGCTGCCTGCAACATCCTCCAGCATGACCGGTTTGGCGGTGGGTCAGTCATGGTGTGGGGTGGCATTTCTTTGGGGGGCTGCACAGCCCTCCATGTGCTCGCCAGAGGTAGCCTGACTGCCATTAGGTACCGAGATGAGATCCTCAGACCCCTTGTGAGACCTTATGCTGGTGCGGTTGGCCCTGGGTTCCTCCTAATGCAAGACAATGCTAGACCTCATGTGGCTGGAGTGTGTCAGCAGTTCCTGCAAGAGGAAGGCATTGATGCTATGGACTGGTCCGTCCGTTCCCCAGACCTGAATCCAATTGAGCACATCTGGGGCATCATGTCTCGCTCCATCCACCAACGCCACATTGCACCACAGACTGTCCAGGAGTTGGCGGATGCTTTAGTCCAGGTCTGGGAGGGGATCCCTCAGGAGACCATCCGCCACCTCAGCCACCTCATCAGGAGCATGCCCAGGCGTTGTCGGGAGGTCATACAGGCATGTGGATGCCACACACACTACTGAGCCTCATTTTGACTTGTTTTAAGGACATTACATCAAAGTTGGATCAGCCTGTAGTGTGGTTTTCCTCTTTAATTTTGAGTGTGACCTCCATGGGTTGATACATTTGATTTCCATTGATATGTTGTGTGATTTTGTTGTCAGCACATTCAACTATGTAAAGTAAAAATTATTTAATAAGAATATTTCATTCATTCAGATCTAGGATGTGTTATTTTAGTGTTCCCTTTATTCTTTTGAGCAGTGTATATTTTTTAAATCCATAAAGAATGTTTTTTTTATTAATCACTATATTTGAGTTTAACCATTTGTTGTAATGTTTGTTCAATCTTTTCTGGGGGATAAAACTTTGTATGGCTTGTTTAAGAAAGGATGAAACTAAACAAAATGTCATTTTCAATTAGTTAGAAATGTGTAATTGGTCATTTGTATAAAGGCAAAAAGGCTATTTGAATAATATATGCCATTTAGCTGACGCTTTTATCCAAAGCGACTTACAGTCATGTGTGCATACATTCTACGTATGGGTGGTCCCGGGAATCGAACCCACTACCCTGGCGTTACAAGCGCCATGCTCTACCAACTGAGCCACAGAAGGACCACAAAGGATGAGTCTCTTAATAATCTACTGGAGAACCATTTTGGGTTTAAGTTTCATTTATGTATGAGTGAAGCTTTTAGTGAGAGGTTTAAAGCTTTAAAATTCATCATTTTAGCCCGAAAAACTAATATTCATCATATAAATAGACAAGTTGAATATTTGTCTGGCTTAGCATTCCAAATAAAATGAAAGATGTTTTGCTCATATGATTTCAAAAAAGAGTAGGCAGTGCCTTTAGTAAGTAAACTGTGACATGACCAAAGAGTTAATCAATGTGATAAGACCTTTAGTCAGTAAACTGTGACAGGACCAAAGAGTTAATCAATGTGATAAGACCTTTAGTCAGTAAACTGTGACAGGACCAAAGAGTTAATCAATGTGATAAGACCTTTAGTCAGTAAACTGGGACAGGACCAAAGAGTTAATCAATGTGATAAGACCTTTAGTCAGTAAACTGTGACAGGACCAAAGAGTTAATCAATGTGATAAGACCTTTAGTCAGTAAACTGTGACAGGACCAAAGAGTTAATCAATGTGATAAGACCTTTAGTCAGTAAACTGGGACAGGACCAAAGAGTTAATCAATGTGATAAGACCTTTAGTCAGTAAACTGGGACAGGACCAAAGAGTTAATCAATGTGATAAGACCTTTAGTCAGTAAACTGGGACAGGACCAAAGAGTTAATCAATGTGATAAGACCTTTAGTCAGTAAACTGTGACAGGACCAAAGAGTTAATCAATGTGATAAGACCTTTAGTCAGTAAACTGTGACAGGACCAAAGAGTTAATCAATGTGATAAGACCTTTAGTCAGTAAACTGTGACAGGACCAAAGAGTTAATCAATGTGATAAGACCTTTAGTCAGTAAACTGGGACAGGACCAAAGAGTTAATCAATGTGATAAGACCTTTAGTCAGTAAACTGGGACAGGACCAAAGAGTTAATCAATGTGATAAGACCTTTAGTCAGTAAACTGGGACAGGACCAAAGAGTTAATCAATGTGATAAGACCTTTAGTCAGTAAACTGGGACAGGACCAAAGAGTTAATCAATGTGATAAGACCTTTAGTCAGTAAACTGTGACAGGACCAAAGAGTTAATCAATGTGATAAGACCTTTAGTCAGTAAACTGTGACAGGACCAAAGAGTTAATCAATGTGATAAGACCTTTAGTCAGTAAACTGTGACAGGACCAAAGAGTTAATCAATGTGATAAGACCTTTAGTCAGTAAACTGTGACAGGACCAAAGAGTTAATCAATGTGATAAGACCTTTAGTCAGTAAACTGTGACAGGACCAAAGAGTTAATCAATGTGATAAGACCTTTAGTCAGTAAACTGGGACAGGACCAAAGAGTTAATCAATGTGATAAGACCTTTAGTCAGTAAACTGGGACAGGACCAAAGAGTTAATCAATGTGATAAGACCTTTAGTCAGTAAACTGGGACAGGACCAAAGAGTTAATCAATGTGATAAGACCTTTAGTCAGTAAACTGGGACAGGACCAAAGAGTTAATCAATGTGATAAGACCTTTAGTCAGTAAACTGGGACAGGACCAAAGAGTTAATCAATGTGATAAGACCTTTAGTCAGTAAACTGTGACAGGACCAAAGAGTTAATCAATGTGATAAGACCTTTAGTCAGTAAACTGGGACAGGACCAAAGAGTTAATCAATGTGATAAGACCTTTAGTCAGTAAACTGGGACAGGACCAAAGAGTTAATCAATGTGATAAGACCTTTAGTCAGTAAACTGGGACAGGACCAAAGAGTTAATCAATGTGATAAGACCTTTAGTAAGTAAACTGTGACAGGACCAAAGAGTTAATCAATGTGATAAGACCTTTAGTCAGTAAACTGTGACAGGACCAAAGAGTTAATCAATGTGATAAGACCTTTAGTCAGTAAACTGGGACAGGACCAAAGAGTTAATCAATGTGATAAGACCTTTAGTCAGTAAACTGTGACAGGACCAAAGAGTTAATCAATGTGATAAGACCTTTAGTCAGTAAACTGTGACAGGACCAAAGAGTTAATCAATGTGATAAGACCTTTAGTCAGTAAACTGGGACAGGACCAAAGAGTTAATCAATGTGATAAGACCTTTAGTAAGTAAACTGTGACAGGACCAAAGAGTTAATCAATGTGATAAGACCTTTAGTAAGTAAACTGTGACAGGACCAAAGAGTTAATCAATGTGATAAGACCTTTAGTCAGTAAACTGTGACAGGACCAAAGAGTTAATCAATGTGATAAGACCTTTAGTCAGTAAACTGGGACAGGACCAAAGAGTTAATCAGTGTGATAAGACCTTTAGTAAGTAAACTGGGACAGGACCAAAGAGTTAATCAATGTGATAAGACCTTTAGTCAGTAAACTGTGACAGGACCAAAGAGTTAATCAATGTGATAAGACCTTTAGTCAGTAAACTGGGACAGGACCAAAGAGTTAATCAATGTGATAAGACCTTTAGTCAGTAAACTGTGACAGGACCAAAGAGTTAATCAATGTGATAAGACCTTTAGTAAGTAAACTGTGACAGGACCAAAGAGTTAATCAATGTGATAAGACCTTTAGTCAGTAAACTGTGACAGGACCAAAGAGTTAATCAGTGTGATAAGACCTTTAGTCAGTAAACTGGGACAGGACCAAAGAGTTAATCAATGTGATAAGACCTTTAGTCAGTAAACTGGGACAGGACCAAAGAGTTAATCAATGTGATAAGACCTTTAGTAAGTAAACTGTGACAGGACCAAAGAGTTAATCAATGTGATAAGACCTTTAGTAAGTAAACTGTGACAGGACCAAAGAGTTAATCAATGTGATAAGACCTTTAGTCAGTAAACTGTGACAGGACCAAAGAGTTAATCAATGTGATAAGACCTTTAGTCAGTAAACTGGGACAGGACCAAAGAGTTAATCAATGTGATAAGACCTTTAGTCAGTAAACTGTGAAAGGACCAAAGAGTTAATCAATGTGATAAGACCTTTAGTCAGTAAACTGGGACAGGACCAAAGAGTTAATCAATGTGATAAGACCTTTAGTAAGTAAACTGGGACAGGACCAAAGAGTTAATCAATGTGATAAGACCTTTAGTAAGTAAACTGGGACAGGACCAAAGAGTTAATCAATGTGATAAGACCTTTAGTCAGTAAACTGTGACAGGACCAAAGAGTTAATCAATGTGATAAGACCTTTAGTCAGTAAACTGTGACAGGACCAAAGAGTTAATCAATGTGATAAGACCTTTAGTCAGTAAACTGTGACAGGACCAAAGAGTTAATCAATGTGATAAGACCTTTAGTCAGTAAACTGGGACAGGACCAAAGAGTTAATCAATGTGATAAGACCTTTAGTCAGTAAACTGTGACAGGACCAAAGAGTTAATCAATGTGATAAGACCTTTAGTCAGTAAACTGGGACAGGACCAAAGAGTTAATCAATGTGATAAGACCTTTAGTCAGTAAACTGTGACAGGACCAAAGAGTTAATCAGTGTGATAAGACCTTTAGTCAGTAAACTGTGACAGGACCAAAGAGTTAATCAATGTGATAATACCTTTAGTAAGTAAACTGGGACAGGACCAAAGAGTTAATCAATGTGATAAGACCTTTAGTCAGTAAACTGGGACAGGACCAAAGAGTTAATCAGTGTGATAAGACCTTTAGTAAGTAAACTGGGATCAGACCAAAGAGTTAATCAATGTAATAAGACCTTTAGTCAGTAAACTGTGACAGGACCAAAGAGTTAATCAATGTGATAAGACCTTTAGTCAGTAAACTGGGACAGGACCAAAGAGTTAATCAATGTGATAAGACCTTTAGTCAGTAAACTGGGACAGGACCAAAGAGTTAATCAATGTGATAAGACCTTTAGTCAGTAAACTGGGACAGGACCAAAGAGTTAATCAATGTGATAAGACCTTTAGTCAGTAAACTGGGACAGGACCAAAGAGTTAATCAGTGTGATAAGACCTTTAGTCAGTAAACTGTGACAGGACCAAAGAGTTAATCAATGTGATAAGACAGTCAGTAAACTGTGACAGGACCAAAGAGTTAATCAATGTGATAAGACCTTTAGTCAGTAAACTGTGACAGGACCAAAGAGTTAATCAATGTGATAAGACCTTTAGTCAGTAAACTGTGACAGGACCAAAGAGTTAATCAATGTGATAAGACAGTCAGTAAACTGGGACAGGACCAAAGAGTTAATCAATGTGATAAGACAGTCAGTAAACTGGGACAGGACCAAAGAGTTAATCAATGTGATAAGACCTTTAGTAAGTAAACTGTGACAGGACCAAAGAGTTAATCAATGTGATAAGACTTTAGTCAGTAAACTGGGACAGGACCAAAGAGTTAATCAATGTGATAAGACCTTTAGTCAGTAAACTGGGACAGGACCAAAGAGTTAATCAATGTGATAAGACAGTCAGTAAACTGGGACAGGACCAAAGAGTTAATCAATGTGATAAGACAGTCAGTAAACTGGGACAGGACCAAAGAGTTAATCAATGTGATAAGACCTTTAGTCAGTAAACTGGGACAGGACCAAAGAGTTAATCAATGTGATAAGACCTTTAGTCAGTAAACTGGGACAGGACCAAAGAGTTAATCAGTGTGATAAGACCTTTAGTAAGTAAACTGTGACAGGACCAAAGAGTTAATCAATGTGATAAGACAGTCAGTAAACTGGGACAGGACCAAAGAGTTAATCAATGTGATAAGACCTTTAGTCAGTAAACTGGGACAGGACCAAAGAGTTAATCAATGTGATAAGACCTTTAGTCAGTAAACTGTGACAGGACCAAAGAGTTAATCAATGTGATAAGACCTTTAGTCAGTAAACTGGGACAGGACCAAAGAGTTAATCAATGTGATAAGACCTTTAGTCAGTAAACTGGGACAGGACCAAAGAGTTAATCAATGTGATGAGACCTTTAGTCAGTAAACTGTGACAGGACCAAAGAGTTAATCAATGTGATAAGACCTTTAGTCAGTAAACTGTTACAGGACCAAAGAGTTAATCAATGTGATAAGACCTTTAGTCAGTAAACTGTGACAGGACCAAAGAGTTAATCAATGTGATAAGACCTTTAGTCAGTAAATTGGGACAGGACCAAAGAGTTAGTCAATGTGATAAGACCTTTAGTCAGTAAACTGTGACAGGACCAAAGAGTTAATCAATGTGATAAGACCTTTAGTAAGTAAACTGTGACAGGACCAAAGAGTTAATCAATGTGATAAGACCTTTAGTCAGTAAACTGGGACAGGACCAAAGAGTTAATCAATGTGATAAGACCTTTAGTCAGTAAACTGTGACAGGACCAAAGAGTTAATCAATGTGATAAGACCTTTAGTAAGTAAACTGTGACAGGACCAAAGTTAATCAGTGTGATTTTTTCATAAATGGACAAGTATTTACCTCTTCATAGTTACAGAATCGTATCTATTTTTTCAGATGTGAATACCAAGTATGTCTTCTTCACCATCCGTACATTTTATTGGTAAACTACAAGGTGGTGTAAACACTATTTTTTTTATGATCCAATACGTAATATGGTACACTTGTCATAATTATAACATCCTAGAATGGTATGTTAGCAGAATGGAATGGTATGTCTTGTGTGGTAGCAGAATGGAATGGTATGTCTTGTGTGTTAGCAGAATGGAATGGTATGTCTTGTGTGGTAGCAGAATGGAATGGTATGTCTTGTGTGGTAGCAGAATGGAATGGTATGTCTTGTGTGGTAGCAGAATGGAATGGTATGTCTTGTGTGGTAGCAGAATGGAATGGTATGTCTTGTGTGGTAGCAGAATGGAATGGTATGTCTTGTGTGGTAGCAGAATGGAATGGTATGTCTTGTGTGGTAGCAGAATGGAATGGTATGTCTTGTGTGGTAGCAGAATGGAATGGTATGTCTTGTGTGGTAACAGAACGGAATGGTATGTCTTGTGTGGTAACAGAATGGAATGGTATGTCTTGTGTGGTAGCAGAATGGAATGGTATGTCTTGTGTGGTAGCAGAATGGAATGGTATGTCTTGTGTGGTAGCAGAATGGAATGGTATGTCTTGTGTGGTAGCAGAATGGAATGGTATGTCTTGTGTGGTAGCAGAATGGAATGGTATGTCTTGTGTGGTAGCAGAATGGAATGGTATGTCTTGTGTGGTAGCTGGACGGAATAGTTTAGTGTTTTTCTGAGGTCGTTGAGAATGTGAAGACATGAGAGGCTGAAGTAGGCTGAGACCTGTGACTGACTGCTGTTAGTTAGGAGTAGCCTAGTGAAAAACATCTGATTACACCCTTAGAAAAAGGCTTCCAAAAGGGTTCAGTGTGGCAGGATAGGGTTCTACCAACAACTGTTTTGATCAAAATAACTTTAGAAGTCAAGGGTTTTTCATAAGGCAAAGTGGTCGACCTAGAACTTTTGACATCCTAAGAACCAAAGGAAAGGTTATTTGATGATTCTTTGGAAGGCAGGAAGGGTTCTTTGGAAGGCAGGAAGGGTTCTTTGGAAGGCAGGAAGGGTTCTTTGGAAGGCAGGAAGGGTTCTTTGGAAGACAAGAAGGGTTCTTTGGAAGACAAGAAGGGTTCTTTGGAAGGCAGGAAGGGTTCTTTGGAAGGCAGGAAGGGTTCTTTGGAAGGCAGGAAGGGTTCTTTGGAAGGCAGGAAGGGTTCTTTGGAAGGCAGGAAGGGTTCTTTGGAAGGCAGGATGGGTTCTTTGGAAGGCAGGAAGGGTTCTTTGGAAGACAAGAAGGGTTCTTTGGAAGGCAAGAAGGGTTCTACATAGGACCATATATAATATTTCCCAGCATGCTCTATTGCAGGGAGATTTTCATAATTGTTTGTTTTACTGTAATATCTATGTTTTTGCATTGGCTGATATTTTATGCTACACAAAGATAAATAACAACGTTTTTTAAAATATGTTAATAGTTGGATGTATTGCACCTGTTACTGAGATGGTTGTTTCAGTTGAGATGATCGAGGTCGTCTCAGTATTTTCCCTTCCGTGACAGTTATCCTGAATGCAGGTTGCTGTCACGTCTAATCAAGGTGGGTGGAATCAGGCGCAGAGAGCAAATAGTGAAAAATAAACACGTCAACCCAAATACAAACAGGGTGAAATTATCCAAAACAGGATAACAGACTAACCGGAGAATAAATAAACACAAAAACACCGACAGACAAAACGAATGACAAATAAACAATCCCCCACAAAACAGGGGCGGGACAACCTACATTATATACAGACACTAATTAACTAAACAACACACAGGTGAAAACAATCAGACAAGACCAACAGATAACCGAAAAGGGATCGGTAGTGGCTAATAGGGCGGTGACGACGACCGCCGAGCACCGCCCGAACGGGCAGGAGAGCCAAAACCAACAGATAACCGAAAAGGGATCGGTAGTGGCTAATAGGGCGGTGACGACGACCGCCGAGCACCGCCCGAACGGGCAGGAGAGCCAAAACCTCGGCGGAAGTCGTGACAGTTGCAGGTGATGAACAATTCCACTTGTTGGATATCCAAACTCTGACTAGATTCCAATAGGAGATACACATCACTTTTCAAGCCAGCATAATGTGACTTGCAGGCCTAATGTGGCCTGTAAACCAGGAGATTCCTAACACCACTGCTCGTGGGTTCTACCAGTTCTTAGAGGGTTCTAGGAAGAACCCTACAAAGATAAAGGGTTTGCATTAGAGCCCTTCATAGGCGGTACTAGGAAGAAGATTAGATTATAAAATGATTCTTAGTAGAGTAGATAGAACCATAGTAGAGTAGGTAGAACCATACACAGGGGGTTCTATGAAGAACCCTGCGTAGAGGGTTCTAGATCCCTCTGCAAAGGGTTCCACCCAGCACCAAGAAGGGTTCCCCCATGTAGACAAACCGAAGAACCCATGTACGGTTCTACTTACCTCCTTTTTTTCGAAGAGTGATGCAACATTCTGGTACTCCCGGTTGAAGGATTCCAGATTTCGTGCTAAATCTCTTCTGATTTCAGGGGGCTGATCCTATGTAGCAGTCCTACTCTGAGCCACATTATGAGTACAGGCCCAGATCTGTTAAATTACGTAGTATAGTGGTGACATCTCATTCACAGCTCCTCTTGGAAATATAATGTAATTCGTCTGAGAGACCAACAGAGACAGAGCCTGGGTGTTCCTGTGTTCCTACTCTAACCAGTCATGGTGTCTGTTAGTCTGTTTGGCCAGCTGTTTTCTCCAAGCGCCCATACCCTAACCCTAATGAAGAAGAGCTGAGGATTGATTATTCAGGAAGTTAAGATCCTCTCTTCTTCTACACATTATCTTTCACCATTGTAAAGCTTTCTTTTTTAAATTTCTCCCCCTTTCTCGCTTCCTATCCTTCTTTCTCGCTTCCTATCCTTCTTTCTCGCTTCCTATCCTTCTTTCTCGCTTCCTATCCTTCTTTCTCGCTTCCTATCCTTCTTTCTCGCTTCCTATCCTTCTTTCTCGCTTCCTATCCTTCTTTCTCGCTTCCTATCCTTCTTTCTCGCTTCCTATCCTTCTTTCTCGCTTCCTATCCTTCTTTCTCGCTTCCTATCCTTCTTTCTCGCTTCCTATCCTTCTTTCTCGCTTCCTATCCTTCTTTCTCGCTTCCTATCCTTCTTTCTCGCTTCCTATCCTTCTTTCTCGCTTCCTATCCTTCTTTCTCGCTTCCTATCCTTCTTTCTCACTTCCTATCCTTCTTTCTCGCTTCCTATCCTTCTTCTCGCTTCCTATCCTTCTTCTCGCTTCCTATCCTTCTTTCTCGCTTCCTATCCTTCTTTCTTCTTCCTATCCTTCTTTCTCGCTTCCTATCCTTCTTTCTCACTTCCTATCCTTCTTTCTCACTTCCTATCCTTCTTTCTCGCTTCCTATCCTTCTTTCTCGCTTCCTATCCTTCTTTCTCACTTCCTATCCTTCTTTCTCGCTTCCTATCCTTCTTTCTCGCTTCCTATCCTTCTTTCTCGCTTCCTATCCTTCTTTCTCGCTTCCTATCCTTCTTTCTCGCTTCCTATCCTTCTTTCTCACTTCCTATCCTTCTTTCTCGCTTCCTATCCTTCTTTCTCGCTTCCTATCCTTCTTTCTCACTTCCTATCCTTCTTTCTCACTTCATATCCTTCTTTCTCACTTCCTATCCATCTTTCTCTTTCTCCCCCCTCTTCTCTCTTTGTCCCCCTCCCCTCCTTCTCCTCTTCTCCTCCTCTCTTTCTCCCCCCTCTTCTCTCTTTGTCCCCCTCCCCTCCTTCTCCTCTTCTCCTCCTCTCTTTCTCCCCACTCTTCTTCTCTCTCTGTCCCCCTCCCCTCCCCTCCTTCTCCTCTTCTCCTCTTCTCTTTCTCCCCCTCTTCTCTCTCTGTCCCCCTCCCCCTCCTTCTCCTCTTCTCCTCCCTCTCTTTCTCCCCCTCTTCTCTCTCTGTCCCCCTCCCCTCCTTCTCCTCTTCTCCTCCTCTCTTTCTCCCCCCTCTTCTCTCTCTGTCCCCCTCACCTCCTTCTCCTCTTCTCCTCCTCTCTTTCTCCCCCTCTTCTCTCTCTGTCCCCCTCCCCTCCTTCTCTCTCTTCTCTTCTCCTCCTCTCTTTCTCCCCCTCTTCTCTCTCTGTCCCCCTCCCCTCCTTCTCCTCTTCTCCTCCTCTCTTTCTCCCCCCTCTTCTCTCTCTGTCCCCCTCACCTCCTTCTCCTCTTCTCCTCTTCTCTTTCTCCCCCTCTCTCTCTCTCTGTCCCCCTCCCTCCTTCTCCTCTTCTCTTCTCCTCCTCTCTTTCTCCCCCTCTTCTCTCTCTGTCCCCCTCCCCCCCTCCTCTTCTCCTCCTCTCTTTCTCCTCTTCTCTTTCTCCCCTCTTCTCTCTCTGTCCCCCCCCCTCCTTCTCCTCTTCTCCTCCTCTCTTTCTCCCCCCTCTTCTCTCTTTGTCCCCCTCCCCTCCTTCTCCTCTTCTCCTCCTCTCTTTCTCCCCCCTCTTCTCTCTCTGTCCCCCTCACCTCCTTCTCCTCTTCTCCTCCTCTCTTTCTCCCCCCTCTTCTCTCTCTGTCCCCCTCCCCTCCTTCTCCTCTTCTCCTCCTCTCTTTCTCCCCCTCTTCTCTCTCTGTCTTCCCCTCTCCTTCTCCTCCTCTTCTCCTCTTCTCCTCCTCTCTTTCTCCCCCCTCTTCTCTCTCTGTCCCCCTCCCCTCCTTCTCCTCTTCTCCTCTTCTCTTTCTCCCCCCTCTTCTCTCTCTGTCCCCCTCCCCTCCTTCTCCTCTTCTCCTCCTCTCTTTCTCCCCCCTCTTCTCTCTCTGTCCCCCTCCCCTCCTTCTCCTCTTCTCCTCTTCTCTTTCTCCCCCCTCTTCTCTCTCTGTCCCCCTCCCCTCCTTCTCCTCTTCTCCTCCTCTCTTTCTCCCCCCTCTTCTCTCTCTGTCCCCCTCCCCTCCTTCTCCTCTTCTCCTCCTCTCTTTCTCCCCCCTCTTCTCTCTCTGTCCCCCTCACCTCCTTCTCCTCTTCTCCTCCTCTCTTTCTCCCCCCTCTTCTCTCTCTGTCCCCCTCCCCTCCTTCTCCTCTTCTCCTCCTCTCTTTCTCCCCCCTCTTCTCTCTCTGTCCCCCTCCCTCCTTCTCCTCTTCTCTTCTCCTCTTCTCTTTCTCCCCCTCTTCTCTCTCTTTGTCCCCCTCCCCTCCTTCTCCTCTTCTCCTCCTCTCTTTCTCCCCCTCTTCTCTCTCTGTCCCCCTCACCTCCTTCTCCTCTTCTCCTCCTCTCTTTCTCCCCCCTCTTCTCTCTCTGTCCCCCTCACCTCCTTCTCCTCTTCTCCTCCTCTCTTCCTCCCCCCTCTTCTCTCTCTGTCCCCCTCCCCTCCTTCTCCTCTTCTCTTCTCCTCTTCTCTTTCTCCCCCTCTTCTCTCTCTGTCCCCCTCCCTCCTTCTCCTCTTCTCCTCCTCTCTTTCTCCCCCTCTTCTCTCTCTGTCCCCCTCACCTCCTTCTCCTCTTCTCCTCCTCTCTTTCTCCCCCTCTTCTCTCTTTGTCCCCCTCCCCTCCGTCTTCTCTTCTCCTCCTCTCTTCTTCCCCATCTTCTCTCTTTCTCCCCTCCTCCTCTCCCCTCCCCCTCCTACTCTCCCCTCCCCTCCTTCGCTCTTTCTCCCCCTTTGGTTTAACACAGTTAACATTTAGCATTTTTGTGGGTGATTAGCAGTTGTTGTGGCAACCAGGGTGAGCAGTGATGAAAGCAGATGTCAGAGTAATTCACACCGCAGCTTAGAAAAGCTCTTCTCCTCTCAGCTCTACACAATGCAGCTCAGCGCCCCACCCGCCTCAATCAACTACAGGAGTGAAACCCCACCGATCAGCGACTGCTTCTCCAGTCCTTCTGCCTCCCAGTGTTACAGCACCCAGCTCCATTAACCCAAAGCTCAGGTCCCCACAACTCCCACCACTTACTGAAATAGTAACAGCCCCCACAGGATCGTCTCCTAATGGGGGAATATCCCCCCACAACATCATCTCCTAATGAGGGAATATCACCCCACAGCATCCTCTCCTAATGAGGGAATATCACCCCACAGCATCCTCTCCAAATGAGGGAATATCACCCCACAACATCGTCTCCTAATGAGGGAATATCACCCCACAACATCCTCTCCTAATGAGGGAATATCACCCCACAGCATCCTCTCCTAATGAGGGAATATCACCCCACAGCATCCTCTCCTAATGAGGGAATATCACCCCACAGCATCATCTCCTAATGAGGGAATATCACCCCACAGCATCATCTCCTAATGAGGGAATATCACCCCACAGCATCATCTCCTAATGAGGGAATATCACCCCACAGCATCATCTCCTAATGAGGGAATATCACCCCACAGGATCGTCTCCTAATGAGGGAATATCACCCCACAACATCATCTCCTAATGAGGGAATATCACCCCACAACATCATCTCCTAATGAGGGAATATCACCCCACAGCATCATCTCCTAATGAGGGAATATCACCCCACAGCATCATCTCCTAATGAGGGAATATCACCCCACAGCATCGTCTCCTAATGAGGGAATATCACCCCACAACATCATCTCCTAATGAGGGAATATCACCCCACAGCATCATCTCCTAATGAGGGAATATCACCCCACAGCATCCTCTCCTAATGAGGGAATATCACCCCACAGCATCATCTCCTAATGAGGGAATATCACCCCACAACATCCTCTCCTAATGAGGGAATATCACCCCACAACATCATCTCCTAATGAGGGAATATCACCCCACAGCATCCTCTCCTAATGAGGGAATATCACCCCACAGCATCATCTCCTAATGAGGGAATATCACCCCACAGCATCCTCTCCTAATGAGGGAATATCACCCCACAGCATCATCTCCTAATGAGGGAATATCACCCCACAGCATCATCTCCTAATGAGGGAATATCACCCCACAGCATCATCTCCTAATGAGGGAATATCACCCCACAGCATCCTCTCCTAATGAGGGAATATCACCCCACATCATCCATACTTTCTCCTGCTCTTCTCTTCCTCCTGCTGTGACCCATTCAGATCCACAACTGAATGAGCCCATTTTACTCTGAAACTTAGAACTCACCTTCTCTCTCCTCCAGCCTGCCATGACAACTCTCTCCTCCAGCCTGCCATTACAACCCTCTCCTCCAGCCTGCCATGACAACTCTCTCCTCCAGCCTGCCATTACAACGCTCTCCTCAAGCCTGCCATGGCAACTCTCTCCTCCAGCCTGCCATGACAACTCTCTCCTCCAGCCTGCCATGACAACTCTCTCCTCCAGCCTGCCAGGACAACTCTCTCCTCCAGCCTGCCATGACAACTCTCTCCTCCACCCAACCATTACAACTCTCTCCTCCGGCCTGCCATGACAACGCTCTCCTCCACCCAACCACGACAGCGCCCTCCTCCAGCCTGCCAGGACAACTCTCTCCTCCAGCCTGCCATTACAACGCTCTCCTCAAGCCTGCCATGACAGCTCTCCCCTCCAGCCTGCCATGACAACTCTCTCCTCCATCCAACCATTACAACTCTCTCCTCCATCCAACCATGACAACTCTCTCCTCCATCCAACCATTACAACTCTCTCCTCCGGCCTGCCATGACAACGCTCTCCTCCACCCAACCACGACAGCGCCCTCCTCCAGCCTGCCAGGACAACTCTCTCCTCCAGCCTGCCATTACAACGCTCTCCTCAAGCCTGCCATGACAGCTCTCCCCTCCAGCCTGCCATGACAACTCTCTCCTCCATCCAACCATTACAACTCTCTCCGGCCTGCCATGACAACGCTCTCCTCCACCCAACCACGGCGGCGGCCTCCTCCAGTCTGCCATGGCAACTCTCTCCTCCAGCCTGCCATGACAACTCTCTCCTCCAGCCTGCCATGACAACTCTCTCCTCCAGCCTGCCATGGCAACTCTCTCCTCCAGCCTGCCATGACAACTCTCTCCTCCAGCCTGCCATGACAACTCTCTCCTCCAGCCTGCCATGACAACTCTCTCCTCCACCCAACCATTACAACTCTCTCCTCCGGCCTGCCATGACAACGCTCTCCTCCAGCCTGCCGTGACAACTGTCTCCTCCAGCCTGCCATGACAACTCTCTCCTCCACCCAACCATTACAACTCTCTCCTCCGGCCTGCCATGACAACTCTCTCCTCCAGCCTGCCATGACAACTCTCTCCTCCAGCCTGCCATGACAACTCTCTCCTCCACCCAACCATTACAACTCTCTCCTCCAGCCTGCCATGACAACTCTCTCCTCCAGCCTGCCATGACAACTCTCTCCTCCACCCAACCATTACAACTCTCTCCTCCAGTCTGCCATGGCAACTCTCTCCTCCAGCCTGCCATGACAACTCTCTCCTCCACCCAACCATTACAACTCTCTCCTCCAGCCTGCCATGACAACTCTCTCCTCCACCCAACCATTACAACTCTCTCCTCCGGCCTGCCATGACAACGCTCTCCTCCACCCAACCACGACAGCGCCCTCCTCCATCCCCATTACAACTCTCTCCAGCCTGCCATGACAACGCTCTCCTCCACCCAACCATTACAACTATCTCCTCCAGCCTGCCATGACAACGCTCTCCTCCACCCAACCATTACAACTCTCTCCTCCAGCCTGCCATGACAACGCTCTCCTCCACCCAACCATTACAACTCTCTCCTCCGGCCTGCCATGACAACGCTCTCCTCCACCCAACCGACAGCGTCCTCCTCCAGCCTGCCAGGACAACTCTCTCCTCCAGCCTCATTGCTCTCCCTAGCCTGCCATGCAACTCTCTCCTCCAGCCTGTCATGTCAACTCTCTCCTCCAGCCTGTCATGTCAACTCTCTCCTCCAGTCTGCCATGGCAACTCTCTCCTCCAGCCTACCATGACAATGCTCTCCTCCAGCCTGCCATGACAACTCTCTCCTCCAGCCTGCCATGACAACGCTCTCCTCCACCCAACCACGACAGCGCCCTCCTCCAGCCTGCCAGGACAACTCTCTCCTCCAGCCTGCCATGACAGCTCTCTCCTCCAGCCTACCATGACAACTCTCTCCTCCAGCCTGTCATGACAACTCTCTCCTCCAGCCTGTCAAGGTCAACTCTCTCCTCCAGTCTGCCATGGCAACTCTCTCCTCCAGCCTACAATGACAACGCTCTCCTCCTGCCTGCCATGTCAACTCTCTCCTCCAGCCTGCCATGACAACTCTCTCCTCCAGCCTGTCATGTCAACTCTCTCCTCCAGTCTGCCATGGCAACTCTCTCCTCCAGCCTACCATGACAATGCTCTCCTCCTGCCTGCCATGACAACTCTCTCCTCCAGCCTGCCATGACAACGCTCTCCTCCACCCAACCACGACAGCGCCCTCCTCCAGCCTGCCATGGCAACTCTCTCCTCCAGCCTGCCATGACAACTCTCTCCTCCACCCAACCATTACAACTCTCTCCTCCGGCCTGCCATGACAACGCTCTCCTCCACCCAACCACGACAGCGCCCTCCTCCAGCCTGCCAGGACAACTCTCTCCTCCAGCCTGCCATGACAGCTCTCTACTCCAGCCTACCATGACAACTCTCTCCTCCAGCCTGTCATGACAACTCTCTCCTCCAGCCTGTCAAGGTCAACTCTCTCCTCCAGCCTGCCATGACAACGCTCTCCTCCAGCCTGCCATGTCAACTCTCTCCTCCAGCCTTTCATGTCAACTCTCTACTCCAGCCTGCCATGTCAACTCTCTCCTCCAGACTGCCATGACAACACTACCACTTTCCTCATCTGCTTTCTGGTCCTCTAGTCATACATACAGTAAACTCTTGTTCTGAGATTATACACATAGCTACTAAACTCTTGTTCTGAGATTATACACATAGCTACTAAACTCTTGTTCTGAGATTATACACATAGCTACTAAACTCTTGTTCTGAGATTATACACATAGCTACTAAACTCTTGTTCTGAGATTATTCACATAGCTACTAAACTCTTGTTCTGAGATTATACACATAGCTACTAAACTCTTGTTCTGAGATTATACACATAGCTAGTAAACTCTTGTTCTGAGATTATACACAAAGCTACTAAACTCTTGTTCTGAGATTATACACATAGCTACTAAACTCTTGTTCTGAGATTATACACATAGCTAGTAAACTCTTGTTCTGAGATTATACACATAGCTACTAAACTCTTGTTCTGAGATTATTCACATAGCTACTAAACTCTTGTTCTGAGATTATACACATAGCTACTAAACTCTTGTTCTGAGATTATTCACATAGCTACTAAACTCTTGTTCTGAGATTATACACATAGCTAGTAAACTCTTGTTCTGAGATTATACACATAGCTACTAAACTCTTGTTCTGAGATTATTCACATAGCTACTAAACTCTTGTTCTGAGATTATACACATAGCTACTAAACTCTTGTTCTGAGATTATTCACATAGCTACTAAACTCTTGTTCTGAGATTATACACATAGCTACTAAACTCTTGTTCTGAGATTATACACATAGCTAGTAAACTCTTGTTCTGAGATTATTCACATAGCTACTAAACTCTTGTTCTGAGATTATACACATAGCTACTAAACTCTTGTTCTGAGATTATACACATACTGTAGCTAGTAAACTCTTGTTCTGAGATTATTCACATAGCCATTTAAACCTGTCGAACAAACAGACAACAATAACAAAGTATTTACAACTGTTTTGTTACAAATGACACATTGCCTTCTAATTTAATAGTACATTGAGACTGATTATTTCATAGATTTCTGTTGCTATCTACAGTCTAGATTCAATCCGTAGTGCTGAAGATCCACACTGTAGCATGATTGAAAGGCGAAGGCAATGTTCCTGCGTTCGTGGAGACTTCATTTGTCGGCTCAATCGGAAATTACCTTTAAATTGAACTTGTCCTATAATGCAGATCTTCAGCAATACAGATTAGACAAGCGCTAGGTCATCTCTAACAATTTAACAACCTGGATGTGAGAATGACAAACACAGGAAATAACATTTATCTGTTGGTTTATTAATACTGAAACAGAACATCATATTTCTGTTAGATCAGACATGACAATACAGACATCAACTATTATCAGTTTGGTAAAATATCAGTTCAGTATGAAGCTCCCTGTAATCAGGATGACGTCCTGGTTGCAGATTCTTTAGAGTCAGACATTTTGTGTTTCAGTTGGTCAGGTTCTTTAGAGTCAGACATTTTGTGTTTCAGTTGGTCAGGTTCTTTAGAGTCAGACATTTTGTGTTTCAGTTGGTCTTTGGTCAAACTTTGTCACCATCAGACATGATAAAACATGACCTAACCAAACTCAAACGACCTTATTGTCCTGTCTTTACTGAACTCCAACAGTTACAACAGGGGCTGAGAGTAATATTACACAAAGAAATAAATAAAATATTCATATAAAAATAGTCTCTTGCAAAATATATTCTATTAAACAATGTCAACAACGGGAAAAACGTATTTTGGAATAAGAATGGTTTAGTCTTGGCAGACAGGTACCAAACTGTAAGGCAACAGTCAGTAAAGCTGACCCTCAGTAAACAGTCAGTAAGATCAGAGACACAGCCAGTAAGGTTGGTCATCTAAACCCCAGGAAGAGTAGCTGCTGCCTTGACAGGAACTAATAGGGATCCATAATAAACCCCAGGAAGAGTAGCTGCTGCCTTGACAGGAACTAATGGGGATCCATAATAAACCCCAGGAAGAGTAGCTGCTGCCTTGGCAGGAACTAATGGGGATCCATAATAAACCCCAGGAGGAGTAGCTGGCTGCCTTGGCAGGAACTAATGGGGATCCATAATAAACCCCAGGAAGAGTCGCTGCTGCCTTGGCAGGAACTAATGGGGATCCATAATAAACCCCAGGAAGAGTCGCTGCTGCCTTGGCAGGAACTAATGGGGATCCATAATAAACTCCAGGAAGAGTAGCTGCTGCCTTGACAGGAACTAATGGGGATCCATAATAAACTCCAGGAAGAGTAGCTGCTGCCTTGACAGGAACTAATGGGGATCCATAATAAACCCCAGGAAGAGTAGCTGCTGTCTTGGCAGGAACAAATGGGGATCCATAATAAATAGAAATACACCCTGACCCTCCAGTTCAGCAGTTAACAATCTTGTAGCTCTTTTTGTCCCAAAACTACTTATTTTATGTGAATCGATCAGATTCACAGAACTCCTTCATCGAGAAGAAGCTGCATCTGATTGGCCGTGGTGTATTCTGTTAAATTAGTTTAAGAACGTTAGATTTTTCAAGTTTGAATGTGATGTAGCTAGTTGCATAAACGTTACAAATCATCTTCCACTCTTACAGTAAGTACAGGTCCAGTGTATAAACTTGAGTTCACATAGCTAGCTCCAGTAAATCACAGCGTGTATCATTTTGTTCTATTGTCCAGTTCTGGGCCATTAAAACAGTGATAAGGGCAGTCTATCATCCGGCTCGAAGGAGCAGCTTGTGACTGAAGGAGCAGGGAGTTTGTACAATAGTAGTCCAGTGTTGTAGTAGTCCAGTAGCACATGTAGTACTGTCCTGCTCTGGGTCAACAGAGTAAGCAGTATGTCCATGAACAGACCAGAAGATACCATACATCTCTTACTCTCCACTCCTGTCATTGTAACATCCATGTCAGCCACAGACATCCCTATCACTGAAATATGCCTCTCTCTCTCAGACCTGGAATAGGTTGCTGGATTAGGTTCTGGGGAGAGATGTATGAGATAAGATACTATGGAGACTAGTGAAGTCTCCACCCCCCTAAATTATAAGATACTAAGGAGACTAGTGAAGTCTCCACCCCCCTAAATGATAAGATACTAAAGAGACTAGTGAAGTCTCCACCCCCCTAAATGATAAGATACTAAAGAGACTAGTGAAGTCTCCACCCCCCTAAATGATAAGATACTAAAGAGACTAGTGAAGTCTCCACCCCCTAAATGATAAGATACTAAAGAGACTAGTGAAGTCTCCACCCCCCTAAATGATAAGATACTAAAGAGACTAGTGAAGTCTCCACCCCCCTAAATGATAAGATACTAAAGAGACTAGTGAAGTCTCCACCCCCCTAAATGATAAGATACTAAAGAGACTAGTGAAGTCTCCACCCCCCTAAATGATAAGATACTAAAGAGACTAGTGAAGTCTCCACCCCCCTAAATGATAAGATACGAAGGAGACTAGTGAAGTCTCCAACCCCCTAAATGATAAGGTACTAAAGAGACTAGTGAAGTATCCACCCCCCTAAATGATAAGGTACTAAAGAGACTAGTGAAGTCTCCACCTCCTAAATGATAAGATACTAAAGAGACTAGTGAAGTCTCCACCCCCTAAATGATAAGGTACTAAAGAGACTAGTGAAGTCTCCACCCCCCTAAATGATAAGATACTAAAGAGACTAGTGAAGTCTCCACCCCCCTAAATGATAAGATACTAAAGAGACTAGTGAAGTCTCCACCCCTAAATGATAAGATACTAAAGAGACTAGTGAAGTCTCCACCCCTAAATGATAAGATACTAAAGAGAATAGTGAAGTCTCCACACCCCTAAATGATAAGATACTAAGGAGACTAGTGAAGTCTCCACCCCCCTAAATGATAAGATACTAAAGAGAATAGTGAAGTCTCCACACCCCTAAATGATAAGATACTAAAGAGACTAGTGAAGTCTCCACCCCCCTAAATGATAAGATACTAAAGAGACTAGTGAAGTCTCCACCCCCCTAAATGATAAGATACTAAAGAGACTAGTGAAGTCTCCACACCCCTAAATGATAAGATACTAAGGAGAATAGTGAAGTCTCCACACCCCTAAATGATAAGACACTAAAGAGACTAGTGAAGTCTCACACCCCTAAATGATAAGACACTAAGGAGACTAGTGAAGTCTCCACCCCTAAATGATAAGATACTAAGGAGACTAGTGAAGTCTCCACCCCCTAAATGATAAGATACTAAAGAGACTAGTGAAGTCTCCACCCCCTAAATGATAAGACACTAAAGAGACTAGTGAAGTCTCCACCCCTAAATGATAAGACACTAAGGAGAATAGTGAAGTCTCCACCCCTAAATGATAAGATACTAAGGAGACTAGTGAAGTCTCCACCCCCTAAATGATAAGACACTAAAGAGAATAGTGAAGTCTCCACACCCCTAAAATGATAAGATACTAAAGAGACTAGTGAAGTCTCCACCCCCCTAAATGATAAGATACTAAAGAGACTAGTGAAGTCTCCAACCCCTAAATGATAAGATACTAAAGAGACTAGTGAAGTCTCCACACCCCTAAATGATAAGATACTAAAGAGAATAGTGAAGTCTCCACACCCCTAAATGATAAGATACTAAAGAGACTAGTGAAGTCTCCACCCCTAAATGATAAGATACTAAGGAGAATAGTGAAGTCTCCACACCCCTAAATGATAAGATACTAAAGAGACTAGTGAAGTCTCCACCCCCCTAAATGATAAGACACTAAAGAGAATAGTGAAGTCTCCACACCCCTAAATGATAAGATACTAAAGAGAATGAAGTCTCCACCCCTAAATGATAAGATACTAGTGAAGTCTCCACCCCTAAATGATAAGATACTAAAGAGACTAGTGAAGTCTCCACCCCCCTAAATGATAAGATACTAAAGAGACTAGTGAAGTCTCCACACCCCTAAATGATAAGATACTAAGGAGAATAGTGAAGTCTCCACCCCCCTAAATGATAAGATACTAAAGAGACTAGTGAAGTCTCCACACCCCTAAATGATAAGATACTAAGGAGAATAGTGAAGTCTCCACACCCCTAAATGATAAGATACTAAAGAGACTAGTGAAGTCTCCACCCCCCTAAATGATAAGATACTAAAGAGACTAGTGAAGTCTCCACACCCCTAAATGATAAGACACTGTAACCCACATATAAGTCTTATTTACAGGTGTATACCTCTGTCCTCTCTCTGCAGGTATTACATTTCACATAGCAGCACCAGAGAAAGTTGCAGTTGCACTGCCAGACTCTAGAGTACTGGTGAGTGTCGTAACCTCGTCCACAGCACATCAGGTCACAGCCATTAGTCTGTTGGGCTGTCTTGTTACAGGACCTCCCGTGGGTACCCATGCTGCCCGTGACCAGGTCAGCCTCGCAGTAGTTAGGGCTCCTCTCTACGTACACCAAGTCTGTGTCCATGGGCTTCCTGTAGGAGTGGGCCTTCTTGACCTTCAGGAAGGTGGGTCGTTTGTGTCGCGTGGCGCGTACCGGTTCTACGTGCACGGCCTGGTTGTACTTGTCCCTCAGCATGTAGCCCAGCTGGCGGAGCATAGGCAGCGTGGTCCAACACGTCCTAGTGGTGCAGGATCCCGACACTCCGTGACAGTTACACTCCACACGTATACTCTTCTCCAGGATCTGGGACACACAGAGAGAGGAACACAGGGTCGTTCGTATACATTCAATTCACTGTTACTGATACAAACACAAAGCATTTCGCTGCACCTGCGATGACATATGCAAATCTGTGTGAGAGACCAATAAGTTTTGATTTGATTTCAATTTAGACTATGCTTTAGTAAGAGGGATATACGGAAAGAGAGAGAGAGAGAGCGAGAGAGAGTGAGAGAGAGAGCAAGAGAGAGAGAGAGAGAGAGAGAGAGAGAAACTACTAAACAAGACGGGTGTGTTAGGACATCCTGATCGAGTGGGTCGACTTGTCGACTTGTCAGGTTAGGAGGATCAAATTGTAGCACAGTTGGTAGAGCATGGCGCTTGTAACGCCAGGGTAGTGGGTTCGATTCTCGGGACCACCCATACGTAGAATGTATGCACACATGACTGTAAGTCGCTTTGGATAAAAGCGTCTGCTAAATGGCATATATTATTATTATTATTATTAGATATACAGTAGGGTATTGCATTATTACTGTAATATTGAAATATAGGATACAGTATTAGTTGTAACTCTAATAATAACCTGAGGTTTGGAAACATTAAATAACCGTTTTACTAAATATATACTAAATACTAAATAGCAGGGTGCATGTTCCTGAGAAAGTATTCTAGCAGAATATTGTAAATAGTTAAGTATTAGTATACATTATTAGTATTAGCAGTATTGAGTAGCTTGGATGAAAAAATCCAAACAGGAAGTGGGAAATCTGAGGTTTGTAGTTTTTCAGGTCATTTCCTATCGAATATACAGTGTCTATGGGGTCATGTTGTACTTCCTAAGGCTTCCACTAGATGTCAACAGTCTTTAGAACCTTGTTTGATGCTTCTACTGTGAAGGAGGGGGAAATGAGAGCTGAATGAGTCAGAGGTCTGGCAGAGTGCATGGCCTGATCACGCGCGCCTGTGAGAGGTAGCTTTGCGTTCCATTGCAATTCTACAGACAAAGGAATTCTCCGGGTGAAACATTATTGAAGATTTATGTTAAAAACATCCTAAAGATTGATTCTATACATCTATAAATTCAAGCACGCTCTACGCTCTAGCCTAGTGGTTAGAGCGTAGAGGAGGTAGGTAGCCTAGTGGTTAGAGCGTAGAGGAGGTAGGTAGCCTAGTGGTTAGAGCGTAGAGGAGGTAGGTAGCCTAGTGGTTAGAGCGTAGAGGAGGTAGGTAGCCTAGTGGTTAGAGCGTAGAGGAGGTAGGTAGCCTAGTGGTTAGAGCGTAGAGGAGGTAGGTAGCCTAGTGGTTAGAGCGTAGAGGAGGCAGGTAGCCTAGTGGTTAGAGAGTAGAGGAGGTAGGTAGCCTAGTGGTTAGAGCGTAGAGGAGGTAGGTAGCCTAGTGGTTAGAGCGTAGAGGAGGTAGGTAGCCTAGTGGTTAGAGCGTAGAGGAGGCAGGTAGCCTAGTGGTTAGAGCTTAGAGGAGGTAGGTAGCCTAGTGGTTAGAGCGTAGAGGAGGTAGGTAGCCTAGTGGTTAGAGCGTAGAGGCTTGCGAGTTCAAAGCCCCGAGCTGACAAGGTACAAATCTGTTGTTCTGCCCCTGAACAGGCAGTTAACCCACTGTTCCCAGGCCGTCATTGAAAATAAGAATCTGTTCTTAACTGACTTGCCTGGTTAAATAAAGGTAAAATTAAAAAATGTAATTAAATTAAAAGCAAAGCCAGTATGAGGTGATCATGTATTGGGCCTATAGCTTACTGTACATGGTACTGCAACACTTAACACAGAGATGCAGTTAGTTTCAGAATGGAAGGAATCAGATGGACTAAATATTTCTAAAACTAAAAGCACTGTATTTGGGACAAATCATTCACTAAACACTAATCAATAATGAATCATGTGGAAATTGAGCAAGTGGAGGTGACCAAACTGCTTGGAGTAACCCTGGATTGTAAACTGTCATGGTCAAAACATATTGATACAACAGTAGCTAAGATGGGAGAAATCTGTCTATAATAAAGCACTGCTCTGCCTTCTTAACAGCACGAACAAGGAAGGTCCTACAGGCTCTAGTTTAGTCACACCTGGACTACTGTTCAATCTTGTGGTCAGGTGCCGCAAAGAGGAATTTAGGAACATTTAAATTTGCTTAGACAGGGAAACACGGCTTGCCTTTAATGTACATGGAGATGCGCATGCCAATCTCTCATGGCTCAAAGTAGAGGAGAGATTGACTTCCTCACCAATTGTTTTTTAAGAAGTGTTGACATGCTGAATGCACTGAGCTGTCTCTTTACACTACTGGCACACAGCTCGGGCATCCATGCATGCCCCACAAGACATGCCACAAGAGCTCTCTTCACAGTCCCCAAGTCCAGAACAGACTATGGGAGGCACACAGTACTGCATAGAGCCATGACGACATGAAAACTCTATTCCACTTCAAGTAACTGATGCAGCAGTAGAATTAGATTTAAAAAACAGATACAAATGCACCTTATGGAACGGCGGGGACTGTGAAGAGACACACACACAGGCACAGACACACACTCTACACACACGTACACATTCATTTTGTATTGTAGATATGTAATGGCAGAGTAGTGGTCTGAGGGAACAATTCATGTGTTGTGAAAAGTGTTATGAAATGTAATGTCATGTAATATTTTAAATTGTATATAAATAAATACATTAGTGTAGCTGGACCCCAGGAAGAGTAGCTGCTGCCTTGGCAGGAACTAATGGGGATCCATAATAAACCCCAGGAAGAGTAGCTGCTGCCTTGGCAGGAACTAATGAGGATCCATATTAAACCCCAGGAAGAGTAGCTGCTGCCTTGGTAGGAACTAATGGGGATCCATAATAAACCCCGGAAGAGTAGCTGCTGCCTTGACAGGAACTAATGGGGATCCATAATAAACCCCAGGAAGAGTAGCTGCTGCCTTGGTAGGAACTAATGAGGATCCATAATAAACCCCAGGAAGAGTAGCTGCTGCCTTGGCAGGAACTAATGGGGATCCATAATAAACCCCAGGAAGAGTAGCTGCTGCCTTGGCAGGAACTAATGGGGATCCATAATAAACCCCAGGAAGAGTAGCTGCTGCCTTGACAGGAACTAATGGGGATCCATAATAAACCCCAGGAAGAGTAGCTGCTGCCTTGGCAGGAACTAATGGGGATCCATAATAAACCCCAGGAAGAGTAGCTGCTGCCTTGGCAGGAACTAATGGGGATCCATAATAAACCCCAGGAAGAGTAGCTGCTGCCTTGGCAGGAACTAATGGGGATCCATAATAAACCCCAGGAAGAGTAGCTGCTGCCTTGGCAGGAACTAATGGGGGATCCATAATAAACCCCAGGAAGAGTAGCTGCTGCCTTGGCAGGAACTAATGGGAATCCATAATAAACCCCAGGAAGAGTAGCTGCTGCCTTGGCAGGAACTAATGGGGATCCACAATAAACCCCAGGAAGAGTAGCTGCTGCCTTGGCAGGAACTAATGGGGATCCATAATAAACCCCAGGAAGAGGAGCTGCTGCCTTGGCAGGAACTAATGGGGATCCATAATAAACCCCAGGAAGAGTAGCTGCTGCCTTGGCAGGAACTAATGGGGATCCATAATAAACCCCAGGAAGAGTAGTTGCTGCCTTGACAGATACTAATGGGGATCCATAATAAACCCCAGGAAGAGTAGCTGCTGCCTTGGCAGGAACTAATGGGGATCCATAATAAACCCCAGGAAGAGTAGCTGCTGCCTTGACAGGAACTAATGGGGATCCATAATAAACCCCAGGAAGAGTAGCTGCTGCCTTGACAGGAACTAATGGGGATCCATAATAAACCCCAGGAAGAGTAGCTGCTGCCTTGGCAGGAACTAATGGGGATCCATAATAAACCCCAGGAAGAGTAGCTGCTGCCTTGACAGGAACTAATGGGGATCCATAATAAACCCCAGGAAGAGTAGTTGCTGCCTTGGCAGGAACTAATGGGGATCCATAATAAACCCCAGGAAGAGTAGCTGCTGCCTTGGAAGGAACTAATGGGGATCCATAACAAACCCCAGGAAGAGTAGCTGCTGCCTTGGCAGGAACTATTGGGGATCCATAACAAACCCCAGGAAGAGTAGCTGCTGCCTTGGCAGGAACTAATGGGGATCCATAATAAACCCCAGGAAGAGTAGCTGCTGCCTTGACAGGAACTAATGGGGATCCATAATAAACCCCAGGAAGAGTAGCTGCTGCCTTGGCAGGAACTAATGGGGAACCATAATAAACCCCAGGAAGAGTAGCTGCTGCCTTGGCAGGAACTAATGGGGATCCATAATAAACCCCAGGAAGAGTAGCTGCTGCCTTGGCAGGAACTAATGGGGATCCATAATAAACCCAGGAAGAGTAGCTGCTGCCTTGGCAGGAACTAATGGGGATCCATAATAAACCCCAGGAAGAGTAGCTTCTGCCTTGGCAGGAACTAATGGGGATCCATAATAAACCCCAGGAAGAGTAGCTGCTGCCTTGGCAGGAACTAATGGGGATCCATAATAAACCCCAGGAAGAGTAGCTGCTGCCTTGGCAGGAACTAATGGGGATCCATAATAAACCCCAGGAAGAGTAGCTGCTGCCTTGGCAGGAACTAATGGGGATCCATAATAAACCCCAGGAAGAGTAGCTGCTGCCTTGGCAGGAACTAATGGGGATCCATAATAAACCCCAGGAAGAGTAGCTTCTGCCTTGGCAGGAACTAATGGGGATCCATAATAAACCCCAGGAAGAGTAGCTGCTGCCTTGGCAGGAACTAATGGGGATCCATAATAAACCCCAGGAAGAGTAGCTGCTGCCTTGGCAGGAACTAATGGGGATCCATAATAAACCCCAGGAAGAGTAGCTTCTGCCTTGGCAGGAACTAATGGGGATCCATAATAAACCCCAGGAAGAGTAGCTGCTGCCTTGGCAGGAACTAATGGGGATCCATAATAAACCCCAGGAAGAGTAGCTGCTGCCTTGGAAGGAACTAATGGGGATCCATAATAAACCCCAGGAAGAGTAGCTGCTGCCTTGGCAGGAACTAATGGGGATCCATAATAAACCCCAGGAAGAGTAGCTGCTGCCTTGGCAGGAACTAATGGGGATCCATAATAAACCCCAGGAAGAGTAGCTGCTGCCTTGGCAGGAACTAATGGGGATCCATAATAAACCCCAGGAAGAGTAGCTGCTGCCTTGGCAGGAACTAATGGGGATCCATAATAAACCCCAGGAAGAGGAGCTGCTGCCTTGGAAGGAACTAATGGGGATCCACAATAAACCCCAGGAAGAGTAGCTGCTGCCTTGGCAGGAACTAATGGGGATCCACAATAAACCCCAGGAAGAGTAGCTGCTGCCTTGACAGGAACTAATGGGGATCCATAATAAACCCCAGGAAGAGTAGCTGCTGCCTTGGCAGGAACTAATGGGGATCCACAATAAACCCCAGGAAGAGTAGCTGCTGCCTTGGCAGGAACTAATGGGGATTCATGATAAACCCCAGGAAGAGTAGCTGCTGCCTTGACAGGAACTAATGGGGATCCATAATAAACCCCAGGAAGAGTTGCTGCTGCCTTGACAGGAACTGATGGGGAACCATAATAAACCCCAGGAAGAGTAGCTGCTGCCTTGACAGGAACTAATGGGGATCCATAATAAACCCCAGGAAGAGTAGCTGCTACCTTGGCAGGAACTAATGGGGATCCATAATAAACCCCAGGAAGAGTAGCTGCTGCCTTGGTAGGAACTAATGGGGATCCAAAATAAACCCCAGGAAGAGTAGCTGCTGCCTTGGCAGGAACTAATGGGAATCCATAATAAACCGCAGGAAGAGTAGCTGCTGTCTTGGCAGGAACTAATGGGGATCCATAATAAACCCCAGGAAGAGTAGTTGCTGCCTTGGCAGGAACTGATGGGGATCCATAATAAACCCCAGGAAGAGTCGCTGCTGCCTTGGCAGGAACTAATGGGGATCCATAATAAATTAAAATACATTCATTCATATCTTTTCAGCAGGTAAGGGTGCTCTCGGGTGGCTAGATGTAATTTACCATTCGGCCATGCTCCTTATAGGACACATCACTGAAAAATGTACTCCTGAGTCAACTGAATTTAACACATCTAGCATTCAGTTGATGCTTTCTATTTCCTGTCCAGTAATATGGTCTCACGCATTAGAAGTTCTTTCTATTTCCTGTCCAGTCATATGGTCTATCATATTAGATGTTCTTTCTATTTCCTGTCCAGTCATATGGTCTATCACATTAGATGTTCTTTCTATTTCCTGTCCAGTCATATGGTCTATCACATTAGATGTTCTTTCTATTTCCTGTCCAGTCATATGGTCTATCATATTAGATGTTCTTTCTATTTCCTGTCCAGTCATATGGTCTATCACATTAGATGTTCTTTCTATTTCCTGTCCAGTCATATGGTCTATCACATTAGATGTTCTTTCTATTTCCTGTCCAGTCATATGGTCTATCACATTAGATGTTCTGTCTATTTCCTGTCCAGTCATATGGTCTGTCACATTAGATGTTCTTTCTATTTCCTGTCCAGTCATATGGTCTATCACATTAGATGTTCTGTCTATTTCCTGTCCAGTCATATGGTCTGTCACATTAGAAGTTCTTTCTATTTCCTGTCCAGTCATATGGTCTATCACATTAGATGTTCTTTCTATTTCCTGTCCAGTCATATGGTCTATCACATTAGATGTTCTTTCTATTTCCTGTCCAGTCATATGGTCTATCACATTAGATGTTCTGTCTATTTCCTGTCCAGTCATATGGTCTGTCACATTAGATGTTCTTTCTATTTCCTGTCCAGTCATATGGTCTATCACATTAGATGTTCTTTCTATTTCCTGTCCAGTCATATGGTCTATCACATTAGATGTTCTGTCTATTTCCTGTCCAGTCATATGGTCTGTCACATTAGATGTTCTTTCTATTTCCTGTCCAGTCATATGGTCTATCACATTAGATGTTCTTTCTATTTCCTGTCCGAACATATGGAGCTCCATGTATATTTGTGTAAATATACCTAATATTTAATCATTTACATTAATATTTAATATATTTACACAAATATACATGGAGCTCCATATGTTCGGTCTTTTATACAAATATGTCCAAATCGGCTCTAACATACCGGCCCCTAATTGTTGACTGCACTGAATGCACAACAATTACTTTCAAACGTAGAGCCAATACACAAAACATTCTCTACCAGAGCACTATTACAGTTCATAGCTATATACAAATATACAAGGTACCATATAGGAAAATAGTCCATAGATCTCAGTCTGAGTTGAAGTGTAAAGGTGTTCAACTTCAAAAAATGTCAAGAGTTTGACGTCCAAAAATGTATGACATTAAAGAATGTAAGAGTACGACATCAACGAATGTAAGAGTACGACATCAACGAATCAGAGGTGCACGTGATTCTAAGATGGAGCACTGTGTGTGTGTGTGTGTGTCACTCCGTCGCCTCAAGGAGCAGACAGAGTTTATTGATAGGTCTCTGTAAGATATTGGTCTTAGTCTTAACCATGACGCTCCGGACAAGACCTTTGGCCCCTGGCAAAGCCTCCACCACACGCCCCATTAGCCAAGAGTTCCTTGGGGCGGTGTCATCGACGATGACCACGAGGTCACCAGGACTGAAGTTTCTCTTAGTTTTGTTCCACTTGTTCCGCTCCTGCATAAGTGGAAGATACTCCCTGATCCATCTCTTCCAGAAGAGGTCAGTGATATATTGTACTTGCTTCCATCTCCTTCGTGAGTATAGGTCGCTTCTCTGGAATAGTCCTGGTGGCAGGACTGGCTTAGCCTTCAGATGAAGCAGATGGTTCGGAGTCAGGGGTTCTAGATCATTAGGGTCATTTGTTACAGTAGTGATTGGTCTGTCATTCATAATCGCCTCAACTTCACACAAGGCTGTCTGCAAAGCCTCATCATCCAGTACTTGCTCTTTAAGGATTGAATAGAGGATCTTTTTCACCAGTCGGATCAACCGCTCCCATACCCCCCCCATGGTGGGCTCCAGAGGGAGGGTTGAATGACCATGACCACTATTTCCTGTCCAGTCATATGGTCTATCACATTAGATGTTCTGTCTATTTCCTGTCCAGTCATATGGTCTATCTCATTAGATGCTCTTTCTATTTCCTGTCCAGTCATATGGTCTATCTCATTAGATGCTCTTTCTATTTCCTGTCCAGTCATATGGTCTATCTCATTAGATGCTCTTTCTATTTCCTGTCCAGTCATATGGTCTATCTCATTAGATGCTCTTTCTATTTCCTGTCCAGTCATATGGTCTATCTCATTAGATGCTCTTTCTATTTCCTGTCCAGTCATATGGTCTATCTCATTAGATGCTCTTTCTATTTCCTGTCCAGTCATATGGTCTATCACATTAGATGTTCTTACATTTTTTTCTTGAAGGTAGATTTACTTTTTGCCTGTGAAATATGGATGGTAAAGAGTTCTATTCAACTATGGCTCGATATAAAACTGTAGATTTAAGGCCATTTGTCCTTGGCTTGGGTTTTCTTAGATTCCTTGAATTTATCTACTGTTTAAAAAAAACCAAATACAACATTCCTAAAGAAAATCAGAAGATTAGATAGTAATTTATTTTTAAAGTGAAGCCATGAGAGATTCTGATGCTTTGGATAATATTCATACCTTGACCTGTTTTGAGCAATGACGAGATAATCTGGCAGCCCTGTTTTGAGGCATTTGGATCATATTCATACGGTTAGAGCAAGACAGTACTCTAAGTGTTATAGGACCAGGGATTGACCATATAACCAGACAGTACTCTAAGTGTTATAGGACCAGGGATTGACCATATAACCAGACAGTACTCTAAGTGTTATAGGACCAGGGATTGACCATATAACCAGACAGTACTCTAAGTGTTATAGGACCAGGGATTGACCATATAACCAGACAGTACTCTAAGTGTTATAGGACCAGGGATTGACCATATAACCAGACAGTACTCTAAGTGTTATAGGACCAGGGATTGACCATATAACCAGACAGTACTCTAAGTGTGGTAGGACCAGGGACAGTACTCTAAGTGTGATTGGACCAGGGGCAGTACTCTAAGTGTGATAGGACCAGGGACAGTACTCTTAGTGTGATAGGACCAGGGACAGTACTCTAAATGTTATAGGACCAAGGACAGTACTCTAAGTGTGATAGGAACAGGGACAGTACTCTAAATGTGATAGGACCAGGGACAGTACTCTAAGTGTGATAAGAACAGGGACAGTACTGTAAGTGTGGTAGGACCAGTGACAGTACTCTAAATGTGATGGGACAGTACTCTAAGTGTGATAGGAACAGGGACAGTACTCTAAATGTGATAGGACCAGTGACAGTACTCTAAATGTGATGGGACAGTACTCTAAGTGTGATAGGACCAGGGACAGTACTCTAAGTGTGATAGGACCAGGGACAGTACTCTAAGTGTGATAGGACCAGGGACAGTACTCTAAATGTGATAGGACCAGGGACAGTACTCTAAGTGTGATTGGACCAGGGACAGTACTGTAAGTGTGGTAGGACCAGGGACAGTACTGTAAGTGTGGTAGGACCAGGGACAGTACTCTAAGTGTGATAGGACCAGGGACAGTACTCTAAGTGTGATAGGAACAGGGCCAGTACTCTAAATGTGATAGGACCAGTGACAGTACTCTAAGTGTGATAGGAACAGGGCCAGTACTCTAAATGTGATAGGACCAGTGACAGTACTCTAAATGTGATAGGACCAGGGACAGTACTCTAAGTGTAATAGGACCAGGGACAGTACTCTAAATGTGATAGGACCAGGGACAGTACTCTAAGTGTGATAGGAACAGGGCCAGTACTCTAAATGTGATAGGACCAGTGACAGTACTCTAAATGTGATAGGACCAGGGACAGTACTCTAAGTGTGATATGACCAGGGATTGACCATATAACTGGACAGTACTCTAAGTGTGATATGACCAGGGATTGACCATATAACTGGACAGTACTCTAAGTGTGATATGACCAGGGATTGACCATATAACTGGACAGTACTCTAAGTGTGATAGGACCAGGGATTGACCATATAACTGGACAGTACACTAAGTGTGATAGGACCAGGGATTGAAAATATAACTGGGCAATCCCTTTTAGAGGTTGGTAGTCTAGTCTCTCTGCATTCTCTCTCTTTCTGATTCTGTCTCCATCTCTCTCTTTCAGTCTGTCTCCATCTCTCTCTTTCAGTCTGTCTCCATCCCTCTCTTTCAGTCTGTCTCCATCCCTCTCTTTCAGTCTGTCTCCATCCCTCTCTTTCAGTCTGTCTCCATCTCTCTCTTTCAGTCTGTCTCCATCTCTCTCTTTCAGTCTGTCTCCATCTCTCTTCAGTCTGTCTCCATCTCTCTCTTTCAGTCTGTTTCCATCTGTCTCTTTCAGTCTGTCTCCATCTCTCTTCAGTCTGTCTCCATCCCTCTCTTCCAGTCTGTCTCCATGTCTCTCTTTCAGTCTGTCTCCATCCCTCTCTTTCAGTCTGTCTCCACATCTCTCTTTCAGTCTGTCTCCAACTCTCTTCAGTCTGTCTCCATCCCTCTCTTTCTGTCTGTCTCCAACTATCTCTTTCAGTCTGTCTCCATCTCTCTCTTTCAGTCTGTCTCCATCTCTCTTCAGTCTATTTCTATCTCTCTCTTTCAGTCTGTCTCCAAGTATCTCTTTCAGTCTGTCTCCATCTTTCTTCAGTATGTCTCCATCACTCTCTTTCAGTCTGTCTCCACATCTCTCTTTCAGTCTGTCTCCATCTCTCTCTTTCAGTCTGTCTCCAACTATCTCTTTCAGTCTGTCTCCACATCTCTCTTTCAGTCTGTCTCCATCTCTCTCTTTCAGTCTGTCTCCACATCTCTCTTTCAGTCTGTCTCCACATCTCTCTTTCAGTCTGTCTCCACATCTCTCTTTCAGTCTGTCTCCATCTCTCTCTTTCAGTCTGTCTCCAACTATCTCTTTCAGTCTGTCTCCACATCTCTCTTTCAGTCTGTCTCCATCCCTCTCTTTCAGTCTGTCTCCATCTCTCTCTTTCAGTCTGTCTCCAACTATCTCTTTCAGTCTGTCTCCACATCTCTCTTTCAGTCTGTCTCCATCTCTCTCTTTCTGTCTGTCTCCATCTCTCTCTTTCAGTCTGTCTCCATCCCTCTCTTTCAGTCTGTCTCCACATCTCTCTTTCAGTCTGTCTCCATCTGTCTCTTTCAGTCTGTCTCCATCTCTCTCTTTCAGTCTGTCTCCATCTCTCTCTTTCAGTCTGTCTCCACATCTCTCTTTCTGTCTGTCTCCATCTCTCTCTTTCAGTCTGTCTCCATCTCTCTCTTTCAGTCTGTTTCCATCTCTCTCTTTCAGTCTGTCTCCATCCCTCTCTTTCAGTCTGTCTCCATCCCTCTCTTTCAGTCTGTCTCCATCCCTCTCTTTCAGTCTGTCTCCATCCCTCTCTTTCAGTCTGTCTCCATCTCTCTCTTTCTGTCTGTCTCCATCTCTCTCTTTCAGTCTGTCTCCATCTCTCGCTTTCAGTCTGTTTCCATCTCTCTCTCAGTCTGTCTCCATCCCTCTCTTTCAGTCTGTCTCCATCTCTCTTCAGTCTGTCTCCATCTCTCTCTTTCAGTCTGTCTCCATCCCTCTCTTTCAGTCTGTCTCCATCCCTCTCTTTCAGTCTGTCTCCATCCATCTCTCTTTCAGTCTGTCTCCATCTCTCTCTTTCAGTCTGTCTCCATCTCTCTCTTTCTGTCTGTCTCCATCTCTCGCTTTCAGTCTGTCTCCATCTCTCTTTAGTCTGTCTCCATCTCTCTTCAGTCTGTGTCCACATCTCTCTTTCTGTCTGTCTCCATCTCTCTCTTTCAGTCTGTCTCCACATCTCTCTTTCTGTCTGTCTCCATCTCTCTCTTTCAGTCTGTCTCCATCCCTCTCTTTCAGTCTGTCTCCATCTCTCTCTTTCAGTCTGTCTCCATCTCTCTCTTTCAGTCTGTTTCCATCTCTCTCTCAGTCTGTCTCCATCTCTCTCTTTCAGTCTGTCTACATCTCTCTCTTTCAGTCTGTCTCCATCCCTCTCTTTCAGTCTGTCTCCATCCCTCTCTTTCAGTCTTTCTCCAACCCTCTCTTTCAGTCTGTCTCATCTCTCTCTTTCAGTCTGTCTCCATCTCTCTCTTTCAGTCTGTCTCCATCCTCTCTTTCAGTCTGTCTCCATCCCTCTCTTTCAGTCTGTCTCATCTCTCTCTTTCAGTCTGTCTCCATCTCTCTCTTTCAGTCTGTCTCCATCCCTCTCTTTCAGTCTGTCTCATCTCTCTCTTTCAGTCTGTCTCCATCTCTCTCTTTCAGTCTGTCTCCATCCCTCTCTTTCAGTCTGTCTCCATCCCTCTCTTTCAGTCTGTCTCCATCTCTCTCGTTCAGTCTCTCTCCATCTCTCTCTTTCAGTCTGTCTCCATCCCTCTCTTTCAGTCTGTCTCCATCTCTCTCTTTCAGTCTGTCTCCATCTCTCTCTTTCAGTCTGTCTCCATCCCTCTCTTTCAGTCTGTCTCCATCTCTCTCTTTCAGTCTGTCTCCATCCCTCTCTTTCAGTCTGTCTCCATCCCTCTCCTTCAGTCTGTCTCCATCCCTCTCTTTCAGTCTGTCTCATCTCTCTCTTTCAGTCTGTCTCATCTCTCTCTTTCAGTCTGTCTCCATCCCTCTCTTTCAGTCTGTCTCATCTCTCTCTTTCAGTCTGTCTCATCTCTCTCTTTCAGTCTGTCTCCATCCCTCTTTTTCAGTCTGTCTCCATCTCTCCATTTCAGTCTGTCTCCATCCCTCTCTTTCAGTCTGTCTCCATCCCTCTCTTTCAGTCTGTCTCCATCCCTCTCTTTCAGTCTGTCTCCATCTCTCTCTTTCAGTCTGTCTCCATCCCTCTCTTTCAGTCTGTCTCCATCCCTCTCTTTCAGTCTGTCTCCATCCCTCTCTTTCAGTCTGTCTCCATCCCTCTCTTTCAGTCTGTCTCCATCCCTCTCTTTCAGTCTGTCTCCATCCCTCTCTTTCAGTCTGTCTCCATCCCTCTCTTTCAGTCTGTCTCCATCCCTCTCTTTCAGTCTGTCTCCATCCCTCTCTTTCAGTCTGTCTCCATCTCTCTCGTTCAGTCTGTCTCCATCTCTCTCTTTCAGTCTGTCTCCATCTCTCTCGTTCAGTCTACCCCCCATCCACTGAATGACATCATCTCTCTCCTTCCCAGACAGAAGCCGCACCCTTTTTATTCATTACACTATTTCTCTCTCTCTCATTAACGTTTCCATTCTCACATTTCTCATATCCCCCCTCCTCCCCCCTGTCTCTCTCTACCCTCACACTGTTCTTAATTATTGCATTCCCCCTTCTCCACCCCATCTCTCTCTCTCTCTCTCTCTCTTCCCCATCTCTCCACCCATTTTGGGGCGGCAGGTAGCCTAGTGGTTCGAGCTTTGGGCCAGCAATTGAAAAATCGCAAGATCATATCCCCGAGCTGACAAGGTAAAAATCTGTTGTTCTGCCCCTGAACAAGACAGTTAACCCACTGTTCCTAAGCCTTCATTGAAAATAAGAATTTGTTCTTAACTGACTTGCCTAGTTAAATAAAGGTCAAATAAAAACATCCCCTTCTCTTGCTCACTCACCTCTCTCTCTCTCTGTTCTTAATGATTCCATTCCCCCTCCTCTCTTATCCCCCTCCCTGTCTATCTCTCACTCTTCTACCCTAATCCTATTCTTAATGATTAAATTCCCCCTTCTCTCCCCTCCCTCACTCACTCCCCCCACCCTCCTCCCCTCAGACAGGCTGGAGTCAGGTGGGTAATCATCAGAAGCCCTGGGAGCACAGCAGCTTAGTATGGTAATGCCTCAGACTCCTGAGAAACACTACATTCATGGAGCTGATTGAAGCTACATGCCCATGAAGATATTGTTGTCAGTTTAATATTCAGACCCCCTGGAAGCTCAAGTAGGAAGACAGTCGCAGACACAAGCTCAAAGCCCTTTGATGTCAACAAAGCTATGCTCTGTCCCAGAGCAATGTCCCAGAGCCAAGCGGAGAAATACTGGGTATGCATGATGTTTCTAATGATGACAAACTACAGGACAGGGATTCTCAGATCATTAACCTAGCTTAGTGCCAGTCTTGATGTGTCACAAAAGCCCTGGTACCTGGTGGCAGCACCCAGCATAGCGCCAGTCTGGAGGGTACCTGGTGCCAGTCTGGAGGGTACCTGGTGTCAGCATAGCGCCAGTCTGGAGGGTACCTGGTGTCAGTCTGGAGGGTACCTTGTGCCAGGGCCCAGCATAATGCCAGTCTGGAGGGTACCTGGTGACAGTCTGGAGGGTACCTGGTGACAGTCTGGAGGGTACCTGGTGTCAGTCTGGAGGGTACCTGGTGTCAGTCTGGAGGGTACCTGGTGCCAGTCTGGAGGGTACCTGGTGCCAGTCTGGAGGGTACCTGGTGCCAGGACCCAGCATAGTGCCAGTCTGGAGGATACCTGGTGCCAGGACCCAGCATAATGCCAGTCTGGAGGGTACCTGGTGCCAGCATAGTGTCAGTCTGGAAGGTACATGGTGCCAGGACCCAGCATAGTGCCAGTCTGGAGGGTACCTGGTGCCAGCATAGTGTCAGTCTGGAAGGTACATGGTGCCAGGACCCAGCATAGTGCCAGTCTGGAGGGTACCTGGTGCCAGTCTGGAGGGTACCTGGTGTCAGTCTGGAGGGTACCTGGTGTCAGTCTGGAGGATACCTGGTGTCAGTCTGGAGGGTACCTGGTGTCAGTCTGGAGGATACCTGGTGTCAGTCTGGAGGGTACATGGTGCCAGTCTGGAGGGTACCTGGTGCCAGTCTGGAGGGTACCTGGTGTCAGTCTGGAGGGTACCTGGTGCCAGGACCCAGCATAGTGCCAGTCTGGAGGATACCTGGTGCCAGGACCCAGCATAATGCCAGTCTGGAGGGTACCTGGTGTCAGTCTGGAGGATACCTGGTGTCAGTCTGGAGGGTACCTGGTGCCAGTCTGGAGGGTACCTGGTGCCAGTCTGGAGGGTACCTGGTGTCAGTCTGGAGGGTACCTGGTGTCAGTCTGGAGGGTACCTGGTGCCAGGACCCAGCATAGTGCCAGTCTGGAGGATACCTGGTGTCAGGACCCAGCATAATGCCAGTCTGGAGGGTACCTGGTGCCAGTCTGGAGGGTACCTGGTGCCAGTCTGGAGGGTACCTGGTGTCAGTCTGGAGGGTACCTGGTGACAGTCTGGAGGGTACCTGGTGCCAGTCTGGAGGGTACCTGGTGACAGTCTGGAGGGTACCTGGTGACAGTCTGGAGGATACCTGGTGACAGTCTGGAGGGTACCTGGTGCCAGTCTGGAGGGTACCTGGTGCCAGGACCCAGCATAGTGCCAGTCTGGAGGATACCTGGTGCCAGGACAAAGCATAATGCCAGTCTGGAGGGTACCTGGTGCCAGTCTGGAGGGTACCTGGTGCCAGTCTGGAGGGTACCTGGTGCCAGTCTGGAGGGTACCTGGTGTCAGTCTGGAGGGTACCTGGTGACAGTCTGGAGGGTACCTGGTGCCAGTCTGGAGGGTACCTGGTGACAGTCTGGAGGGTACCTGGTGACAGTCTGGAGGGTACCTGGTGCCAGCATAGTGTCAGTCTGGAAGGTACATGGTGCCAGGACCCAGCATAGTGCCAGTCTGGGGGATACCTGGTGCCAGTCTGGAGGGTACCTGGTGCCAGTCTGGAGGGTACCTGGTGTCAGTCTGGAGGGTACCTGGTGACAGTCTGGAGGGAACCTGGTGTCAGTCTGGAGGGTACCTGGTGTCAGCATAGCGCCAGTCTGGAGGGAACCTGGTGTCAGTCTGGAGGGTACCTGGTGTCAGCATAGCGCCAGTCTGGAGGGAACCTGGTGTCAGTCTGGAGGGTACCTGGTGTCAGCATAGCGCCAGTCTGGAGGGTACCTGGTGCCAGTCTGGAGGGTACCTGGTGCCAGTCTGGAGGGTACCTGGTGCCAGTCTGGAGGGTACCTGGTGCCAGTCTGGAGGGTACCTGGTGTCAGTCTGGAGGGTACCTAGTGTCAGTCTGGAGGGTACCTGGTGCCAGTCTGGAGGGTACCTGGTGTCAGTCTGGGGGGTACCTGGTGTCAGTCTGGAGGGTACCTGGTGTCAGTCTGGAGGGTACCTGGTGCCAGTCTGGAGGGTACCTGGTGCCAGTCTGGAGGGTACCTGGTGCCAGGACCCAGCATAGTGCCAGTCTGGAGGATACCTGGTGCCAGGACCCAGCATAATGCCAGTCTGGAGGGTACCTGGTGCCAGCATAGTGTCAGTCTGGAAGGTACATGGTGCCAGGACCCAGCATAGTGCCAGTCTGGAGGGTACCTGGTGCCAGCATAGTGTCAGTCTGGAAGGTACATGGTGCCAGGACCCAGCATAGTGCCAGTCTGGAGGGTACCTGGTGCCAGTCTGGAGGGTACCTGGTGTCAGTCTGGAGGTACCTGGTGTCAGTCTGGAGGATACCTGGTGTCAGTCTGGAGGGTACCTGGTGTCAGTCTGGAGGATACCTGGTGTCAGTCTGGAGGGTACATGGTGCCAGTCTGGAGGGTACCTGGTGCCAGTCTGGAGGGTACCTGGTGTCAGTCTGGAGGGTACCTGGTGCCAGGACCCAGCATAGTGCCAGTCTGGAGGATACCTGGTGCCAGGACCCAGCATAATGCCAGTCTGGAGGGTACCTGGTGTCAGTCTGGAGGATACCTGGTGTCAGTCTGGAGGGTACCTGGTGCCAGTCTGGAGGGTACCTGGTGCCAGTCTGGAGGGTACCTGGTGTCAGTCTGGAGGGTACCTGGTGTCAGTCTGGAGGGTACCTGGTGTCAGTCTGGAGGGTACCTGGTGCCAGGACCCAGCATAGTGCCAGTCTGGAGGATACCTGGTGTCAGGACCCAGCATAATGCCAGTCTGGAGGGTACCTGGTGCCAGTCTGGAGGGTACCTGGTGCCAGTCTGGAGGGTACCTGGTGTCAGTCTGGAGGGTACCTGGTGACAGTCTGGAGGGTACCTGGTGCCAGTCTGGAGGGTACCTGGTGACAGTCTGGAGGGTACCTGGTGACAGTCTGGAGGCTACCTGGTGACAGTCTGGAGGGTACCTGGTGCCAGTCTGGAGGGTACCTCGTGCCAGGACCCAGCATAGAGCAAGTATGGAACATACCACGTGCCTGGACAAAACATAGTGCCAGTCTGGAGGGTACCTGGTGCCAGTCTGGAGGGTACCTGGTGCCAGTCTGGAGGTACCTGGTGCCAGTCTGGAGGTACCTGGTGTCAGTCTGGAGGGTACCTGGTGACAGTCTGGAGGGTACCTGGTGCCAGTCTGGAGGGTACCTGGTGACAGTCTGGAGGGTACCTGGTGACAGTCTGGAGGGTACCTGGTGCCAGCATAGTGTCAGTCTGGAAGGTACATGGTGCCAGGACCCAGCATAGTGCCAGTCTGGGGGATACCTGGTGCCAGTCTGGAGGGTACCTGGTGCCAGTCTGGAGGGTACCTGGTGTCAGTCTGGAGGGTACCTGGTGACAGTCTGGAGGGAACCTGGTGTCAGTCTGGAGGGTACCTGGTGTCAGCATAGCGCCAGTCAGGAGGGAACCTGGTGTCAGTCTGGAGGGTACCTGGTGTCAGCATAGCGCCAGTCTGGAGGGAACCTGGTGTCAGTCTGGAGGGTACCTGGTACCAGTCTGGAAGGTGTCAGCATAGCGCCAGTCTGGAGGGAACCTGGTGTCAGTCTGGAGGGTACCTGGTGCCAGTCTGGAGGGTACCTGGTGCCAGTCTGGAGGGTACCTGGTGCCAGTCTGGAGGGTACCTGGTGTCAGTCTGGAGGGTACCTAGTGTCAGTCTGGAGGGTACCTGGTGCCAGTCTGGAGGGTACCTGGTGTCAGTCTGGGGGGTACCTGGTGTCAGTCTGGAGGGTACCTGGTGTCAGTCTGGAGGGTACCTGGTGTCAGTCTGGAGGATACCTGGTGTCAGTCTGGAGGGTACCTGGTGCCAGGACCCAGCATAGTGCCAGTCTGGAGGGTACCTGGTGTCAGTATAGTGCCAGTCTGGAGGATACCTGGTGTCAGGACCCAGCATAGTGCCAGTCTGGAGGGTACCTGGTGTCAGTATAGTGCCAGTCTGGAGGATACCTGGTGTCAGCATAGTGCCAGTCTGGAGGGTACCTGGTGCCAGTCTGGAGGGTAGCTGGTGCCAGGACCCAGCATAGTGCCAGTCTGGAGGATACCTGGTGCCAGGACCCAGCATAATGCCAGTCTGGAGGGTACCTGGTGCCAGCATAGTGTCAGTCTGGAAGGTACATGGTGCCAGGACCCAGCATAGTGCCAGTCTGGAGGGTACCTGGTGCCAGCATAGTGTCAGTCTGGAAGGTACATGGTGCCAGGACCCAGCATAGTGCCAGTCTGGAGGGTACCTGGTGCCAGTCTGGAGGGTACCTGGTGTCAGTCTGGAGGGTACCTGGTGTCAGTCTGGAGGATACCTGGTGTCAGTCTGGAGGGTACCTGGTGTCAGTCTGGAGGATACCTGGTGTCAGTCTGAGGGTACATGGTGCCAGTCTGGAGGGTACCTGGTGCCAGTCTGGAGGGTACCTGGTGTCAGTCTGGAGGGTACCTGGTGCCAGGACCCAGCATAGTGCCAGTCTGGAGGATACCTGGTGCCAGGACCCAGCATAATGCCAGTCTGGAGGGTACCTGGTGTCAGTCTGGAGGATACCTGGTGTCAGTCTGGAGGGTACCTGGTGCCAGTCTGGAGGTACCTGGTGCCAGTCTGGAGGGTACCTGGTGCCAGTCTGGAGGGTACCTGGTGCCAGTCTGGAGGGTACCTGGTGCCAGTCTGGAGGGTACCTGGTGCCAGTCTGGAGGGTACCTGGTGTCAGTCTGGAGGGTACCTGGTGTCAGTCTGGAGGATACCTGGTGTCAGTCTGGAGGGTACCTGGTGTCAGTCTGGAGGGTACCTGGTGTCAGTCTGGAGGGTACCTGGTGCCAGGACCCAGCATAGTGCCAGTCTGGAGGATACCTGGTGCCAGGACCCAGCATAATGCCAGTCTGGAGGGTACCTGGTGCCAGTCTGGAGGGTACCTGGTGCCAGTCTGGAGGGTACCTGGTGCCAGTCTGGAGGGTACCTGGTGTCAGTCTGGAGGGTACCTGGTGACAGTCTGGAGGGTACCTAGTGACAGTCTGGATGGTACCTGGTGATAGTCTGGAGGGTACCTGGTGACAGTTTGGAGGATACCTGGTGACAGTCTGGAGGGTACCTGGTGCCATTCTGGAGGGTACCTGGTGCCAGGACCCAGCATAGTGCCAGTCTGGAGGGCAGGTACGGGGAGACTCGACATGATCGAGGGAAAGATGAATGGAGCAAAGTATAGAGCGATCCTTGATGAAAACCTGCTCCAGAGTACCCAAGACCTCAGACTTGGGTGAAGGTTCAACTTCAAACAGGACAACGACCCTAAGCACACAGTCAAGACAATGCAGGAGTGGCTTCGGCACAAGTCTCTGAATGTCCATTAGTGGGCCGGACTTGGAGAGACCTCAAAATAGTTGTGTAGTAACGCTCCCCATCCAACCTGACAGAGCTTGAGAGGATCTGCAGAGAGGAATGGGAGAAACTCTCCAAATACAGGTGTGCCAAGCTTGTAGTGTCATACCCAAGAAGACTCGAGGCTGTAATCACTGCCAAAGGTGCTTCAACAAAGTACTGAGTAAAGGGTCTGAATTACTTATGTAAATGTGATATTTCTGTTTTTTATTTTGTATAAATTAGCAAACATTTCTAAAAACCAGTTTTTTGCTTTGTCATTATGGGGTATTGTGTGTAGATTGATGAAAAACAATTGTTGAATCAATTGTAGAATAAGGCTAACGTAACAAAACGAGGAAAAAGTCAAGGGGTCTAAATACTTTGGGAAGACACCGGAGTAACCGAACCCTTTCACAGGATGTGTTAACTCTTGAGAATCCTAGGGTCTCCACCAAGCTAGGAAATCTGCTTTGAGTTTTAATGAACCATATTGTGGAACAAAATTCTAAATACATTTCATCTTGATGTTCTGGTGCTGTTTGGGCAGTTTAAAGTATTGATCCCCTGTATGGTCAAATCAAATATCATAACATATCATGTCATATCCCCAACCAGCTCTGTAGGATCCTATCATATCATATCATATCTCCAATCAGCTCTTTAGGGTCATATCATATCATATCATATCCCCAATCAGCTCTGTAGGGTCATATCATATCATATCATATCTCCAACCAGCTCTGTAGGGTCATATCATAGCATATCATATCCCCAATCAGCTCTGTAGGGTCATATCATATCATATCATATCATATCATATTCCAAATCAGCTCTTTAGGGTCATATCATATCATATCTCCAATCAGCTCTGTAGGGTCATATCATATCATATCCCCAATCAGCTCTGTAGGGTCATATCATATCATAACCCCAATCAGCTCTTTAGGGTTATATCATATCATATCATATTCCAAATCAGCTCTATCATATCATATCATATCTCCAATCAGCTCTTTAGGGTCATATCATATCATATCATATCATATCCCCAATCAGCTCTTTAGGGTCATATCATATCATATCCCCAATCAGCTCTGTAGGGTCATATCATATCATATCTCCAATCAGCTCTGTAGGGTCATATCATATCATATCATATCATATCCCCAATCAGCTCTGTAGGGTCATATCATATCATATCATATCCCCAACCAGCTCTGTAGGGTCATATCATATCATATCATAACCCCAATCAGCTCTGTAGGGTCATATCATATCATATCTCCAATCAGCTCTTTAGGGTCATATCATATCATATCCCCAATCAGCTCTGTAGGGTCATATCATATCATATCATATTCCAAATTAGCTCTTTAGGGTCATATCATATCCCCAATCAGCTCTGTAGGGTCATATCATATCATATTCCAAATCAGCTCTTTAGGGTCATATCATATCATATCTCCAATCAGCTCTGTAGGGTCATATCATATCATATCCCCAATCAGCTCTGTAGGGTCATATCATATCATATCATATTCCAAATCAGCTCTTTAGGGTCATATCATATCATATCTCCAATCAGCTCTGTAGGGTCATATCATATCATATCTCCAATCAGCTCTTTAGGGTCATATCATATCATATCTCCAATCAGCTCTGTAGGGTCATATCATATCATATCTCCAATCAGCTCTTTAGGGTCATATCATATCATATCATATCCCCAATCAGCTCTGTAGGGTCATATCATATCATATCTCCAATCAGCTCTGTAGGGTCATATCATATCATATCATAGTCCAAATCAGCTCTTTAGGGTCATATCATATCATATCCCCAACCGGCTCTGTAGGGTCATATCATATCATATCCCCAACCAGCTCTGTAGGGTCATATCATATCATATCCCCAACCGGCTCTGTAGGGTCATATCATATCATATTATATCCCCAACCAGCTCTGTAGGGTCATATCATATCATATCCCCAATCAGCTCTGTAGGGTCATATCATATCATATCCCCAACCAGCCATGTAGGGTCATATCATATCCCCAATCAGCTCTGTAGGGTCATATCATATCATATCCCCAACCAGCTCTGTAGGGTCATATCATATCATATCCCCAACCAGCTCTGTAGGGTCAAATCATATCATATCCCCAATCAGCTCTGTAGGGTCATATCATATCATATCCCCAATCAGCCCTGTAGGGTCATATCATATCATATCATATCATATCATATCCCCAATCAGCTCTGTAGGGTCATATCATATCTCCAATCAGCTCTGTAGGGTCATATCATATCATATCCCCAATCAGCCCTGTAGGGTCATATCATATCATATCATATCATATCCCCAATCAGCTCTTTAGTTTCATATCATATCATATCTCCAATCAGCTCTGTAGGGTCATATCATATCATATCCCCAATCAGCTCTGTAGGGTCATATCATATCATATCTCCAATCAGCTCTGTAGGGTCATATCATATCATATCCCCAACCAGCTCTGTAGGGTCATATCATATCATATCATATCCCCAACCAGCTCTGTAGGGTCATATCATATCATATCCCCAACCAGCTCTGTAGGGTCATATCATATCATATCATATCCCCAACCAGCTCTGTAGGGTCATATCATATCATATCCCCAATCAGCTCTGTAGGGTCATATCATATCATATCCCCAACCAGCTCTGTAGGGTCATATCATATCATATCCCCAACCAGCTCTGTAGGGTCATATCATATCATATCCCCAATCAGCTCTGTAGGGTCATATCATATCATATCCCCAACCAGCTCTGTAGGGTCATATCATATCATATCCCCAACCAGCTCTGTAGGGTCATATCATATCATATCCCCAACCAGCTCTGTAGGGTCATATCATATCATATCATATCCCCAATCAGCTCTGTAGGGTCATATCATATCATATCCCCAATCAGCCCTGTAGGGTCATATCAGTAGGGTCATATCATAGCTAACTAAAAAGCAGCATTCCCCAAGAGAGGATGACTTTCACTTTAGCAGTGATAAATTCATGAACTTCTTTGAGGAAAAGATTATGATTATTAGAAAGCAAATTACGGACTCCTCTTTAAACCTGCGTATTCCTATAAACCTCAGTTGTCCTGAGTCTGCACAACTCTGCCAGGACCTAGGATCAAGAGAGACGCTCAAGTGTTTTAGTACTATATCTCTTGACACAATGATGAAAATAATCATGGCCTCTAAACCTTCAAGCTGTATACTGGACCCTATTCCAACTAAACTACTGAAAGTGCTGCTTCCTGTGCTTGGCCCTCCTATGTTGAACATAATAAACGGCTCTCTATCCACTGGATGTGTACCAAACTCACTAAAAGTGGCAGTAATAAAGCCTCTCTTGAAAAAGCCAAACCTTGACCCAGAAAATATAAAAAACTATCGGCCTATATCGAATCTTCCATTCCTCTCAAAGATTTTAGAAGGCTGTTGCGCAACAACTCACTGCCTTCCTGAAGACAAACAATGTATACGAAATGCTTCAGTCTGGTTTTAGACCCCATCATAGCACTGAGACGGCACTTGTGAAGGTGGTAAATGACATTTTAATGGCATCGGACCGAGCTCTGCATCTGTCCTCGTGCTCCTAGACCTTAGTGCTGCTTTTGATACCATCGATCACCACATTCTTTTGGAGAGATTGGAAACCCAAATTGGTCTACACGGACATGTTCTGGCCTGGTTTAGGTCTTATCTGTCGGAAAGATATCAGTTTGTCTCTGTGAATGGTTTGTCCTCTGACAAATCAACTGTACATTTCGGTGTTCCTCAAGGTTCTGTTTTAGGACCACTATTGTTTTCACTATATATTTTACCTCTTGGGGATGTTATTCGAAAACATAATGTAAACTTTCACTGCTATGCGGATGACACACAGCTGTACATTTCAATGAAACATGGTGAAGCCCCAAAATTGCCCTCGCTAGAAGCATGTGTTTCAGACATAAGGAAGTGGATGGCTGCAAACTTTCTACTATTAAACTCGGACAAAACAGAGATGCTTGTTCTAGGTCCCAAGAAACAAAGAGATCTTCTGTAGAATCTGACAATTAATCTTAATGGTTGTACAGTCGTCTCAAATAAAACTGTGAAGGACCTCGGCGTTACTCTGGACCCTGATCTCTCTTTTGAAGAACATATCAAGACCATTTCGAGGACAGCTTTTTCCATCTACGTAACATTGCAAAAATCAGAAACTTTCTGTCCAAAAATGATGCAGAAAAATTAATCCATGCTTTTGTCACTTCTAGGTTAGACTACTGCAATGCTCTATTTTCCGGCTACCCGGATAAAGCACTAAATAAACTTCAGTTAGTGCTAAATACGGCTGCTAGAATCTGACTAGAACCAAAAAATTTGATCATATTACTCCAGTGCTAGCCTCTCTACACTGGCTTCCTGTCAAAGCAAGGGCTGATTTCAAGGTTTTACTGCTAACCTACAAAGCATTACATGGGCTTGCTCCTACCTACCTCTCTGATTTGGTCCTGCCGTACATACCTACACGTACGCTACGGTCACAAGGCATGAGCCTCCTAATTGTCCCTAGAATTTCTAAGCAAACAGCTGGAGGCAGGGCTTTCTCCTATAGAGCTCCATTTTTATGGAACGGTCTGCCTACCCATGTCAGAGACGCAAACTCGGTCTCAACCTTTAAGTCTTTACTGAAGACTCATCTCTTCAGTGGGTCATATGATTGAGTGTAGTCTGGCCCAGGAGTGGGAAGGTGAACGGAAAGGCTCTGGAGCAACGAACCGCCCTTGCTGTCTCTGCCTGGCCGGTTCCCCTCTTTCCACTGGGATTCTCTGCCTCTAACCCTGTTACGGGGCTGAGTCACTGGCTTGCTGGGGCTCTCTCGTGCCGTCCCTGGGGGGGGTGCGTCACCTGGGTGGGTTGATTCACTGTTGTGGTCGGCCTGTCTGGGTTGGCGCCCCCCTTGGGTTGTACCGTGGCGGAGATCTTTGTGGGCTATACTCGGCCTTGTCTCAGGATGGTAAGTTGGTGGTTGAAGATATCCCTCTAGTGGTGTGGGGGCTGTGCTTTGGCAAAGTGGGTGGGGTTATATCCTTCCTGTTTGGCCCTGTCCGGGGTGTCCTCGGATGGGGCCACAGTGTCTCCTGACCCCTCCTGTCTCAGCCTCCAGTATTTATGCTGCAGTAGTTTATGTGTCGGGGCTAGGGTCAGTTTGTTATATCTGAGTACTTCTCCTGTCCTATTCGGTGTCCTGTGTGAATCTAAGTGTGCGTTCTCTAATTCTCTCCTTCTCTCTTTCTTTCTCTCTCTCGGAGGACCTGAGCCCTAGGACCATGCCCCAGGACTACCTGACATGATGACTCCTTGCTGTCCCCAGTCCACCTGGCCATGCTGCTGCTCCAGTTTCAACTGGCCTGGGCCCTAGGACCATGTCCCAGGACTACCTGACATGAGGACTCCTTGCTGTCCCCAGTCCACCTGGCCATGCTCCTGCTCCAGTTTCAACTGTTCTGCCTTACTATTATTCAACCATGCTGGTCATTTATGAACATTTGAACATCTTGGTCACGTTCTGTTATAATCTCCACCCGGCACAGCCAGAGAGGACTGGCCACCCCACATATGCTCTCTCTAATTCTCTCTTTCTTTCTCTCTCTCGGAGGACCTGAGCCCTAGGACCGTGCCCCAGGACTACCTGACATGATGGCTCCTTGCTGTCCCCAGTCCACCTGACTGTGCTGCTGCTCAGTTTCAACTGTTCTGCCTTATTATTATTCGACCATGCTGGTCATTTATGAACATTTGAACATCTTGGTCATGTTCTGTTATAATCTCTACCCGGCCCAGCCAGAGAGGGACTGGCCACCCCACATAGCCCGGTTCCTCTCTAGGTTTCTTCCTAGGTTTGGCCTTTCTAGGGAGTTTTCCTAGCCACCTGCTGTTTGGGGTTTTAGGCTGGGTTTCTGTACAGCACTTTGAGATATCAGCTGATGTACGAAGGGCTATATAAATACATTTGATTTGATTTGATTTTGATTTGATAT